>NC_080165.1:76332839-76632839 GCF_950295315.1 Erinaceus europaeus | reverse complement strand
AGAACCTTTAATATACCTTACAGATGGACTGTAGGAGTTGAGAGCTGGAAATAATATATAAATATATGATGTTTAAAGTGTGTCATTTGCACAGAGTGACTATGATAAAACCTTTTTTAGGATTCACACAAAAGAGACAAGTGTGGCTGACAGTAGGAGGCATAAGGAGTAAAAGAATAAGGTTATTTCAGAAACACACCTACTCTTTATACCATGACCCTTAGCATATCTCTTTCTCTAAAGAGCAAGAAGGCTTAATCCAGAAGTATAAAAAGCAACTATTGTTAAAGTTCAGTTTTTTTTTCTTCCACTGTTGATCTTGTCAACAGTATTAAATGTGAATGACATAGAAAATTTTGTGACTTGTCCTTTGAAACAAAAATGTTCAAAAAGTGCTGCAATCACTGATAATTATATTTTAAAGATGAATTAAGATAAAAACCTTTTTTGAATTACTCTAATAACTTAATTAAGAGAATCTTAATACAATTTAAAGGTACTAGCATATTTTATGTATTTTTGGTAGCTTTTTGTTTCACTTAAATCAAATTGCCCACAAGATCTTTTGTGAATATTGGCAGATAGATTTATATATTATTTCCCTAAATAATGACCACTTTTCAAATAATATGGAATACCTCAGCAAACTGGCAACTTTCTCCAAGTGCTTTGCTTCTCTTTTGCATTATTCATTAAAAAATAAAAACAACAACAACAGCAACAAACTCACCTTAATTGTTTGTACATGACTGGGAATTATTTCTAAATATTTATGCATTTTGATAGCTTCTAACAAAATCAAAGTATACAACCTGAGTTAAGTATATGTTTTTTTAAAAAAATTTTTACTAATAAAAAGAAAATACTGGCAAAGACCATAGGATAAGAGGGGTAACCCCAACTCCACACAGTTCCCACCACCAGAACTTCGTATTCCATCCTCTCCCCTGATAGCTTTCTTATTCTTTATCCTTCTGGGAGTATGGCCCAGGCTCATTATGGGGTGCAGAAGGTGGAAGGTCTGGCTTCTCTAATTGCTTCCCCATTGAACATGGACATTAACGGGTCGATAGTATATGGTTTTTTTTTTATTTTTTTTTATTTATTTTTTCCCTTTTGTTGCCCTTGTTGTTTTATTGTTGTATTTATTATTGTTGTTGTTGTTGTTGGATAGGACAGAGAGAAATGGAGAGAGGGAGGGGAAGACAGAGAGGAGGAGAGAAAGATAGACACCTGCAGACCTGCTTCACCGCCTGTGAAGCAACTCCCCTGCAGGTGGGGAGCCGGGGTTCGAACTGGGATCCTTATGCTGGTCTTTGTGCTTTGCGCCACCTGCGCTTAGCCTGCTGTACTACAGCCCGACTCCCGATAGTATATGGTTTTTAAGAGCAAGAACTCTGTAATCAGACTCCTAAGCTCAGATCTCAGTACAATGTGGAAACTGTACAGTTCTGAAATATATGACTAGCCACTATAAGTGTCTACCACATGGAAGCACCTGCAAGGGGGAAGCTTCATGAATAATGGAGTAATACAGTGGTGGCTCTCTTTCTCTTTGTTTCTGTCTCTCCCTCTCTCAGCTTCTATAAAAAAAAAATAGAGAAAAATTGTTGTTAGTAGTAATGCATTGTGTAGGCACAAAGCCCCAACAATTAACCCAGTGGCAACAACAACAAAAGTGTGGTAACTATGTCACCTTCAATGATCATTTTAAAATTCAAATAAAGAAATAAACTAGTTTATGTAAAACAAATTGCCCTTCCTTGTCATATGATAGACAGTAGATGCTGAATCATTGTTTTTTTAAAGGCAGAAATTACAGCAATAACTGAAAATGGTTAACATTTCTGAATTTATTTCTTGTTTATATTGTGTATCTTTTATAAAGCAATTCTATCTGTAAATGTAAAAGCTCTCCAATTATTACATATGTATTTGTTTTGAATAATCATAGGCTGCTATAGTTTTACCTTATCTTCTGATGAGGATAATTCATAGAAGGAGAAAGAAAATACTTTAGTGTAATTTTGTGGAAAAAAAAAATGAATGGACTTTGAAAGACAGTGTAGTAGACATTACATTAGAAAACAAAGACGAATAAGGAATTATTGATGCTTGAGGGGTTTATGGTTTAGTAGAAAGTATAAAATAAAAACAAAAACCCCTACAGTAATGTGAAATAAAGCAAGAATACTTCTGTGAGGCTTGAAAGGAGAAATCATATCATGATTGCAGGCATTTGAAAATAAGGAGATAGGATAGAGAACAATTTAACTGAAGGATCTGGGGAGAGGTGGAAAATAGTAGTCCATTTTTTAAATACCGCAGTAGTGGAGCAGTGAGATGGACCAAGTGACCCTTCACAGATTATATTATACTTTTGCATAAACTGCAGCATGTTAAGATACTTTCAGGCCAGCCAGATTCCTTACCTGGGAGGATACCTACATTGTCATCCCAGCAACACACATTTGAGTCTAATCTTCACTTCCTAAGGAAAAGTTTAATACTGTGATATATTTCTCCCCTTGTCTCTTCCCTTCTCTGTCTCTTTCTTCTCTATCCCTCAGCCTCTATAAAAAAGAAAGACCTTCTTATCTAATTAAATAGTTCAATATTTTTAGTAAATCTTCTAGACAATGGTATACCAGTAGACAGTGTCTCTTTTCTTACAGGAATCTTATACTGAAGATTTATACAGGACAGGGAATGTAGCTCAGTACGTTAGAACACAGGATTTGTATGCTTGATATTCCAGAAGTTCTAAATTTAATCCCCAGTTTATGCCGGTGCTGAGTAGTCTCTCTCTCTTTGTCTTTGTATGTCTCATAAAAATCAATAGTCACCCTGGAGCAGGAAAGTTCCAGTGATAACAACAACAAGATTCAATTTATTAGAATGAGAGAGAGAGAACCAAACACCATTCTTTCATATGCAGTGTCAGAGATCTAGCACAAGGGCTCATACATATAAGTCCTGTTCCCGAGCTCTAACCTGCATCCATGGCCACAGACAGAAAATTTTGCACTTGCAATAAGTCACTAGAATCACATGAAAATTCTAGGGGGAAATTAAAAACATTCCTACCTAAAAGATTGGTTGAAAGTGATTACATATATTTATAAATATGTCAAAGGTTGAAAAGTTACTATTCACAGACCTTCCTAAAGTAATTAATTGCATAAAGATCAGAGAAAAGGAAATATATTCTAGAACAAGAATAGAATTCAAGATACAGTGTACAAGAAGAAATAGCAAATAGACAGATTAGTCAATAAACATTTCTCAGGAGAGATATTTTCCCCCCTATGGTAGTGGGTGAGGTGTGTTCATGCTTATATTAGGGAGATGTGAAATCACTTTGCTGTGACAGTAAATGTCTTGGGAAACAATATTTTCTAAATAAATTTTTTCAAGTACTACTTAGCTTCAGATCAATCATAATCAGTGACTATATTGATGAATTCACAATCAAGTTTGAGTAAATTGCTAAATAGCAATAAAAATGGAAGATTAAGACTGATATAACTGATAATCAAAATGCTGAAATGAAATAGTGAAATAAAAGAATGGCATGGTAGATTTGGATGAGTTTATAAATCTAAGTTTGAAAATTGCATTTTATCTATATGGAAGTCCTTTTTTTATTACTTAGCAGAGTGGCGAGATATTTATAGATGTGGAAAATGGAGTAGTTTTCCACAGGTAACAACTCAGGAATCCTAAATAAGAGACTGTTATTTGAAGAATTTTACTAGAGGTAGTGAAACATGCCCCAAGAGTTGTCTCTTGCTCATAAGTAAAAAAGATGTAAATGAGGAGCATTACATGACCAGTATGTAGAAGGACTGGTGAAAACAAAATGGGAACAGAAGAGGAAATAGCCATTAAATATCCACTTTAAATCTCTCTTTTTATATTAACCCATTTTTAACAACTATGTGATAACATTTGCTTCTTTGTACAGAGAATTGGTCCTATGAATTTTGCAACAGTTCTATGTATAACCACAATTCAAATCCAGTTTTTATACTCCAGCTACTCTGAATTTAATATAATAGTGCAAATTCTAAGAGAAGTCTTAGGAGGCAGTCTTTAAGTTTAATTTGCAACTGAAAGAGCAGTGGGGTTCAACTCAAACTTCCTACTTCTGATTTTTATTTTGAAGAGAAGCAATATAGATATTGGTTCAAAGGAAACAGAAATTAAAGTTTGTATTTCAATAAAAGACATAATAGCAACCCCTATTTTGAACACTGCTCAACTTTGACATATGTTGGGGATTTTGAACCTGGAGCCTCTGGTACCTAAAGCATGTAAGTTTAGTGTACTCAACTATCCTCCTAGCCTATATGTGTCAAATAATATAGTCTATACTAGTGTGTATAGATATTTCAAGGTGTTTGTTGTGAGTGCAGTCCACTTCCCCTGACAACCACAGGAAGGATGGTAATCAGAGTGAATTGTGAGAGGGCACATCACATGCCTATGAAGATCTGGATTAAGAACAATTTCTAATAAACCCACCAGGCAGCTGTCAGATGGCCCCAATGTTAATTTACTACTGATTCATGCCTCATTTGATGCTGACCTATGTATATAAGATTGCCTTTGTGTCTAATTAGTTAAACTATCTTGTGCCTTCTGTATTATTTTCATTACAAAACACAACTAAAAATTTTGTTTTCCAAAATTGAAGTCGGTGTCATGATGTTTTTACATAGAGGGAAAGCTACTTTAGAGCTGAGCGTGTTAGACCACTCACAGGTGTTATGTATGTATTGCCAAAGTGGTAGACTCAGAACTGCTTTCAATGTAGTCAAACCATGTTTACCTTGGCAATCATTGCTGCTTTCTATTCCTGACTGAGAACCATTGAAATCCTCTGTAGCTTTGAATATCACAGCTGTGATTTCATTGCCAGCAAAAAACTGAAGACTGTATTTTATGTGATTTTTCAGGTCAGACTCTATTAATTTCATTTCTCTTTAAAAAACTTTTTTTTTTTGCTTCGGGTTATTGCTGAGACTTGGTGCTTTGACAGCATTACAAATCCACTGTTCCTGGTGGCCATGTTTTTGTTTTTGTTTTTCATTTTATTGCATAGAACCGAGATAAATTGAGAAAGGAGGGGGAAATAGAAAAGGAGGAAGAAAGATAGACACCTGCATACCTGTTTCGCCACTTGTGTAGCTTCCCTCCTGTAGGTAGGGGTCTGGGGCTCAAACCTGGGTCCTTGTGCTTTGTACCATGTGTGCTTAACTACCCAGCACCCTCTAAAACTTTCTTTGGATTCTACCTATTTAATATTTTCAGGTTCGGAAGCTACACTTTAAAGTCCTGATAGACAATTTGCCTCGTGCTATTTTATACTAATGTTACTTTTTGATTTTTTTTTTAGTTAATTTTATTAGAGAAATATTCATTTACAAGATTGTTGTCATGGACATACAGTTTCACATGTTCCCAGATATGTGTCAATATACCACATACTGCACTAACTTACCATCTTTAATGTTAGTGTTTTCTATGAACTATAATAATGAGCAAGTAAGAACCATCATCTAGTGTGAACCATGAGCACAGGAGGAAGTGACTCCTTCATTCACTAACTTTTAGTTAAGTCCACTAGGAATTTTGATTACAGCAGAAAACAAATGCACAATGTTTCTTGGTTCACAGTACTTATATACTGAAGAGTAATACAGAATAGGGAATGTAGCTCAATTAACTGGAATTTATGTGCTTTAAACTCCAGATGTCCAAGGGTCAATCCCCAGCTTATACTAGAGCTAAGTGGTATCCTAATTTCTCTCTCTTTCTTAAAATTAAACATATAAATCTTAAAAGAAACACACATAAAAAATAAGACAAAACATGGGGGGCAGGTGGTAGTGCACCTGGTTGAGTGCACATTTTATAGTGCACAAGGACCCAGGTTTGAGACCCCGGTCCCCACCTGCAGGGGGAAAGCTTCACAAGTGGTGAAACAGTGCTGCAGGTGTCTCTCTGTCATCTCTCTCTACCTCCCCCTTCTTCTCAGTTTCTGCCTGTCTCTATAAAATAAATAAAGATTAAAAAATTTAAAAAAAGAAGACAAAACATGAATAAGCCAAAAGACAGTTGGCACAATGGCAGGTAAAACTCAGCATGATGAACCTTTTACCATGGTTAAGAATTAAAAACATCCTTGGGACCCAGTGCACAATAGTGTAAGAGGATCTCAGTTGGTAGGGGGACCGGTGTGCAGACACCTATCACAGAAAGATGAGAAATTGTATCTATGTGACAATTGTCTTGTAAATCAACATTTCCCTAATATAATATAAAAATAAATAAATAAGGCGTATCATTTTTAGATAGGGAGCTAAGTCTTTCTGAGGAAGTAACATAAAATGAAATGAACCACTGTAAATACTACTTGCCGCAAAAGGAAAGACAAATGCAAAGGCCTTGAGAGAGGAATATACTTAATGTTGTTGAGAATAATCAGACACCAGAGATACTAAATCACAGTGAATAATAGAAATGGTACTGGAAGTCTCCAGAATGTAGTCTAAGTAAAATTCACAGACAATTCTAAAGCAGGACCCTTTCCTATATGCTGTAAGACATAGCAATTATTTTATTTGCTGCATTATTATTGGTAACTCTTCTTCTGGTGTTTAATGAAATTCACGAGTATATCTATGCAGTTGTTCCTATTTGTTTTTCTGTTGCTCAGTTGTTTATGGGATTTTTTTCCCTCCTTTTCCTGGCCCATATTTCTCAAATACTATGGGAATAAAACAAACAGAGTATACTATCAATTGAGTAAGTAAATAAATAAAGCTAAAATCCCATTATTATTATTTTTTGATAGGGACAGAGAGAAATTAAAAGGAGAGGGGGAGAGATAGGGAGAGAGACAGAAACAAATGCAGCACTTGACCACGCATGAAGCTGTTTCTTCTGTAGGTGGTGACCAGGGACTTGAACCGGGTTCCTTGTGCACTGTAATGAAATCTGAAAATTTAAATAAATCTCTCTGGGCAGTAAACTAATTTGAATTTTAAATCTGTTTTTTTTAAGCTACCATCAGCTCAACTCTGACTTGTGTTATTGTGGGGAATTGAACTGGGGATCTCAGAGCCTCAGACATGAAATTTTCATACCCACTATGCTATCCCCTCAGTCCCAGTGGTCCATTCTGACATTCTGATAATGAAGACTTAGCTAGAAGTTTTGAAGCTTTCTTTTTCATTTTTAAATAAAGCAAAAGTAATCTAGCTTATTGTCATGTATAGTAAACCTCTAAATATTTTATTAACCTAAAATGCCCTTATAAATTTTTTTACTGCTATACAGATATACTTATTTTAAGATATGTGGCAAAAATTATTAGGATCAATTATTACTATTTTTTTATTTATAAAATGGAAACATTGACAAGATCATAGGATAAGAGGGTTACATTTCCACACATTGCCCACCCCCAGAGTTCCATACCCAAAACCTCCCTTGATAGCTTCCCTGTTCTTTATCCCTCTGGGAGTATGGACCCAGGAGCATTGTGGGATACAGAAGGTGGAAAATCTGGCTTCTGTAACTGCTTCACTGCTGAACATGGGTGTTGGCAGGTTGATCTATACTCCCAGCCTGCCTCTTTTTTTCCCTAGTGGGGTAGGGATCTGGGAAAGTGGGGCTCCAAGACACATGGTGGGGTCCTCTGCCCAAGGAAGTCAAGTTGGTATCATGGTATTATCTGGAACCTGGTGGCTGAAAAAGATTTAAGATATAAAGCAGAACAAATTGTTGACTAATCATGAACCTAAAGGCAAGACTATTGTGGATGGAAATTTGGGGTCTGTTTTGGAAAAAGATAGTAGGTCTGTTTTAGGTATATTCCATAAGGCCCATAACTTTACTAGTTTTTGCCAGAGCCTGACATCTAATATGCAGGTGGACCCAGGTTATTGTCTGGGAAGATGGTTTCATAGTTGGAAAATAAGACTAGAAAGCTGGATCAGGGAAGAGAGTAGCTCCCAAATATTGGGAAAGTATATAAATAGTACAAACTATAAACCCCACCAGTTTGTTTTGGGGCTCATATTCAGCACAGGAGCCTATGTAACCTCTGTATCCCTGTAGATCTGGGCTCACATTCTATTGTCATAGCTAGGAACATTCCAGACTGCACTAATTTCAGGACCCATCTTCTTTGGGTAGTAGGTAGAGTGTGTTGTCCAATCTCCCTTTGGAGAATGGAACATCCCCTACCATTATTAATTAGGGAGCTGTTAGAGGTCTAGACCCATCATGTCTGTGTGAGAATCCCAGGACTCCTTGACTAGGGCCCCAGATAATGGGGTAGCCTGGTAGTAACCAAAGAGTCATTTTAAAGTATGCCAGTCTCTTGGCCTTATCCAGCTTTTGTAATCCTTACTTTGTCTGACAAGGTTAGCTTTGGAGTGATTGAGGGAAGTGAAATAGGAAATAGGTGAGGAGGGTGTCCTAGGTCTAAGTAGAAACTATTTGATTAGGTACTTTGTGGTGTCTCTTTTAAGCTCAATTTTTAAACAAAAAAGTTATCTTGAAACATGTTTATTTCCCATGACATCTTAATGAACAGTTTCCATGTTTTCCATTTGCAAAAATGTACTCTAATTTTTATTTTATCATATATTTTTTTTAGTTTTTGCTGGGTTATCATTGGGTCTTGGTACCTATATTGAAGATCTCACTACTCCTGGTGGCTTTCTTTTCTCTTTATTTTTTTCTTCCCTCCTTTCTTTTTCCTTCCTTCCTTCATTCCTTCCTTCCATTCTCCTTTCCTTTCTCTTTTCCTTCTCTTTCTTTCTTTCTTTCTTTCTTTCTTTCTTTCTTTCTTTCCTTCCTTCCTTCCTTCCTTCCTTCCTTCCTTCTTTCCTTCCTTTTCTTACAGAGACAGAGAAGTGGAAATAGAGAGATAAGAGAGAAGGAGAGAAAATAGAGACATTTGCAGCAATATACCACTCATGAAGCTTTCCCCCTGCAGGTGGAGACTAGGTGTTTGAACCTGGGCCCCTGAACATTGTAATGTGTGTATTCATCAGGTGCACCACCACTTGGCCCCATGTAATTTTTTGTTTTATTTCTAAATTACTTTGTTAAGCATAGTCACCTAAGTTATGCTTCATAAATAAATAAGAAGGTGAAAGACAACTACCAAATAGTTTTCTCTGATATTTAAAATATAATGAATCAAAACACCTGAGCTTGTGAAAAGGAAACTAGCCAAACTATCTCTTAAACTCTACGAAGACTATGGTGGCTAATGTTGAGGTGTGGCTGAGGGCCATAAAACTTTGGCAGAGTGTGATGTGGAACTACAACTCTGTAATCTTATAATCTTGTAATACACTATTATTATTTGCCACCAGAGTTATTGCTGGGGCTCAGTGCCTGCAATAGGAATCAACTGCTCCTGTGACCATTTTTTTTTTTGTTGATAGGACAGAGAGAAATTAAGAGGGGAGGGAATAATATAGAGGGAGAAAGATAAACACTTATTGACCTTCACCAATTGTGAAGCAACCCCCCTATAGGTGGGGAGCTGGGTGCTCAAACTGGAATCCTTGTAAAGGATCTCATGCTTTGTACTGTGTGCTTACTGTCACGCACCACTGCCTGCCCTCCTGTAAACCATTATTAAATCACTAATATAAATACTAACAAAAATAAACACAAATTAATAACACTTTCCCCAGTGTGTTGAATTGTATATCCTGAAAAACATGAGAAGGAAAATAATCCAAGTCTTTTAAAGTGTATACACTTATTGATGTTTGCATCCTATGTAGTATATGCACAGTGGTGCAGTGTGAAATCCTCCCAGATGTTTCAATACTGACTGAAAACTGACTATAAAACTTAAACATGTGTTTAATGAAGATATGTAGAGAAATATTTAGGAAGATCCTGATATTTATTCTATCCCTTTGACCACCACAGATTAAAGAGCACCTTGCTAAGGGACAACGGATGTTAGCAGGTGATGGAATGTCCCAGGTGACGAAGACACTGCTGGATTTAACTCAGAGGAAAAACTTCTATGCAGGTGATCTCCTGATGTCTGTGGAAATCCTCAGAAATGTGACAGACACATTTAAAAGGGCAAGTTACATCCCTGCATCAGATGGTGTCCAGGTAAGGGAGACAACCCATAAAGGAAAGAAACTGTTCCACATTCAACTTGGAGTATTAGTAGATGATGCAGTGATCTTAGAGGCAGCCAAGTTTAGAAGTAGTGAACAGCCTCTCCTGTGCGAAAAGTCATCTAGGTTGTGTTTAGTGTGAGTTCTGGAAATGACCTCCATCCCCTTAGTCATTCTTCTCCTCAACTATAAAATGCACAGAGTACACCTCAAGGAAATACTGGATGAGAATGTGTGTGAAGTGCTTTGAGCCCTCAGATGAGAAAGCACTACTGGAAGCTCAAGGTTATACCATGGATATTTTAGGCCCACATTTTATATCACCATCTTGCCATAGGAGACTACCTTAAGCATAATGAAAACACATTAACTATAACATGCAAAGAAGACACAGCTTAAGTTTTGTTTGGGGTATTACCATTAGCAAGGGGAAGTCATATATAATCTTGTGGAAAAGTTGTCTGAAAATATCAGGAAAATAGAGAACTTCTCTGGATATGAAAATAAGGAACTCAAGAGCTTCTCAGAACAGTTTTTTTCTTATCGCAGAATCGCTTATTTTCTTAATAAACTTTAAGTACTTTGCTAATTTCAGTATCGCCTTTGCTATTAAAGCAAAGCTCGTTAAATGGCAAATAAAGCATATTCAGTGCAATTCCAGTTTGCATTTCAAATTAACTACTTTTGTGTTGTAAGCTAAAATTTACTCCTGCCAATGATAAGTTGATATCTCCAGTATAATGTTGTATTTCAGCACATAGTTCATTAAAACAGAGGTTTGGCAAAACTCCCAGAGCAGGTAGTTTTTTTTTTTTCTCTGTTTAGTTTATTCTTAATTTGTGAGCTTTATTTGAATCTCATCTCATAAATGTAGAGGATGATTTTGTTTTGTTTTAGTCAACTATGGAGAGAAGAGTATATGACTTTTTGAAATTATGGTATCATTCATAAAAATATTTATACTCTTTTAAAATAGAGATACATGTATTATTTAAATTATATGTCTCTGTGACTGGAAGTAGCTGCTATGAGAATTATTGGAGCTATAGTCTATATTATATCACCAGTGTCCAGGGACTCGTTTTTTAATTGTAAAAATAACTGGCTTTCACCAGATTTTTTTTCTTACAAAGAATAAAAAAAAATCTAATTTTATTAACTTGGTGAAGTACATCAAATATATTCCCCTGCATTTCTGAAAAACTTCTACTTGTTAGCATTTATGTTAAAGAATAACATGTAAAGTCCTTGATAAAAAATGTAATTTGTAATTTCAGCCTTAGGTATTTGTGTTGGCAGTTGGAACATCAAACAAAGTGTTGCACTGAAAACCATATAGTTTGTGGCTCCTTCTCATTCCTAAAAATATTGAACTTCACCATTAAGTGCTAAAGTTCAATAGATTAAGATTCTCAGGCTATTATTGAAACATATTTGATTGAGCTGCTAATTAGAACACATTGACTCAATGAACAACTAATTTAACCAAAGGTTTAGTTACAGACATTAACTGCTTTGATTTAAATAGGAGAATTTAATTGATGATTTTGTTGTCATTTCAGAAGTCATAAGTAGGTTCTTCCATTTCTGTTCTGCAATATCAGTAATTCTACAAATGTATATGAAATTCTAAGCTCTTTAGAATCCTCTAAAAACACTCACAGACATGAACTGCATTTACTATTTCTCCCTATTGATTTTTGCAGATAACTAAAATATTTTCCTCTTATAGAATTTCTTCTTTTTGCATCCCTGTCTGCCAAAATTCCAGTACAACATTAGCAATTCCATCTGAATGTCAGACCAGCAAGCTCCATGATTCATCTGAAAATGACTCTTCCCCGAAATGACAGAAGTTTGCACCCCTTTTATTTTACTGCCCACAAACACTGTGCACAAATCTTTCTTACATACACTTATTGTTATTATTTTATTATATCTGATTTATATCCTTATGATACTTTATACTTTAATTCTTTATCGCCAAAGACTCTAGGCATTTATGATTGCAAAGAAAATCAGTGTTAATATGGTATAAATTAAATCCATCTTGAATTCCTACTTTTCTTTCATATTCTACTTCTCTTTGTAGATTTAGTAGTCACTAGGCTGAAATTGGTTTTCTTCTTTTTCTGATGGTCTGTTGGTCTATGCAGTGACTCTTCCACTAATTCTTTCTTCTCTCTTCCCATCATCAGTACCCCAATATAGCATCTAGTGACCTCAGCCTACATTATTTCAAGTTCTCTTTCATCTTATCCTTCTTCATGGCTTTGTCTACATCCAAATTAGCCATCATATTGTCTCTTCTAAGTCTAATTTTTTTCATTGGGTCTCTCCAAGCTGTCCTGAAGGACAGTCCAATACCTTTATCCTGGTCTTTATTATAGACCACAATATGGAGGTTAAAACTACCTTTCCAGATTGCATAGAGTACTCTTCCTCTTCACAAGCCAAACCAATTACTTCTTGCTAACTTAATGTAATATATATTGTCGACTCTGTATTTTTGCTTCCTTTATGGTTTGGGCTGACCAAGCCTTATCTCGGTCTTCTAAAGTAATTTCTTGCAGCTCTGGGGCTCTGCACCCAACTCTTTCTATCCAACATCACTAAATATTTTGTATTACTAACACTGATTAGTAAAGATTTGAAAAAGGAGAATTATTATTTTTTTCTTGTCTCCAGTAGCTGTGGCTTGGTGCTGACATTACGAGTCCACCACTTCTGGTAGCCTTCCCCCACCCCCCTTTTTTAATTCAACAGCATAGAGAGAAATTGAGGTGGGAGTGGGAGATAGAGAGTGGGAGAGAAAGATGGACCTGATTCACTGCCCCTGAAGTATTTCCCCTGCAGGTGGGGAGTGGGGCTCTAACCTGGGTCCTGAGTATACTTGTGCCTAATATTATCTGTACTTACCCAGGTAAGCCACTGCCCAGCCCCCAAAAAGGAGAATTTTTTTTTCTGATCCAAGTATGGATCCCAGCTAAACTCTAGCTCCCCCTGCCCCAAATAAGATTCTGCATAGAATTTATACTATGACCAGTATCCAATGAATGTTTGCTAAAATAGCAACAAATTTAATATTCAAGTACAACTAAATTTATTATTTACTTTAAAAAAATTTATCTGCGGTGCCACTGAACATATTCTTCCTTTACTTAACTATGGAAAAACCAAAGGAAGATTAAAGAAATCCATTTAGTAGAGAGAGGAAGAGAGAGAGAGAGAGAGAGAGATCAAGAGAGAGATCATTCCAGTGTTTCATAATGGTTTCTTTTTTTCAGATAGAGACAGAGAAATACAGCACTAAAGTGTGGTAGAAGCCAGGCTCAAACCTGGGTCTTGTATATGTCAAAGCATCACATTATCCATCCAAGTGAGAGTGAGACATTGCATCATTTTAAATGTACCTCTGTCAAGATATTTTATGTTTAAAATATTAGTTATGATGAATTCACTGAAGATTTATTTTTGAAATACTATTGAAAGTGTAATAAAATATCTACACATTATTTAAATCAGAAGAAAAATAAAGTATTCTCTTATGTTTTGGCATGATAAAGCATAGTGACATTTTTACTTTAGGAAACTGAGAGGACAGATATTCTTGAAGTTCTTTACATTCAGACAAGTTATTTTCCAAATCTTACGGTTTTGCTTCAGCTCTAATATTATGGGAACTCCTTACAGAACAAGAAAAAAATTTTTTTTCAAATGTCTTGTCAAATCTCAGGCATAGTTTAATTTCTTCCTAATTTTCTGATCTTTTGAAACTTGTACATATTGTTGTTTATTAGTGCTGAATGCACAGCCATCAAATTAAAATGTCTCCAAACTAAGTATTTATTTTGTAAGTACCAAAGCTCTCTTCAGCTTAAGAATACTAGATAGTCTTTGTGCACTGTATTGGAAGCCATTTTACATATTGACATTAACAACTTATTGTGCCAAAAATGTGGGAAAAAATAAGCATTAAGTAGACCATGAAAGGATATATGTTTATAGTAAATAAACTGAAGCATGCAGTAAGGGCATGCAAGTTGTGCCTCAGCTATTATCATGATTATTGGGGTGAATTAAAAATGTCGCTACTCTGTGCATGTTCATAAATAGTTACAAAAGTGCCATGAGTTTTGATTTAGAGTTACAAACCAATTTTGGCAACTAGTGATATTTGTAGCTTCAGAATCCACAAATAATTAAAGTTGGTGGTAACTTATTTTTTTTTCAGAATTGGTGAATGGCTACGAAATAATACAGGTTAATAAATAATATGTTTGTGTGTGTGTGTGTGTGTCTGTGTGTATGTGTGTTCGTCCCTCCAGGGTTACTGCTGGGGCTTCGTGCTGATACTACAAATCCACTGCTCTCGTGCTAATTTATTCAACTTTTAAAAATATATAACAGAGGGAAATTGAGAAGGGAGGAGAAGATAGAGAGTGGAGGGGAAGATGGAATGAGAGAGAGAAAGGCAGACACTTGCAGTTCTGCTTTACCACATGTGAAGCGGCCTCCCTGCAGGTGGGGAACCAGGATCCTTGAGTGGGTCCTTGCATTTGATACTATGTAGGCATGACTCGGTACAATAAATATGCCCCTAGCATATTTATTGCTAGTATTATAATTCAACATTAAAGTAAAAGGTGGGCTCTACAGTCAACTGCTATTAATCACTGAAGAGAAAAATATAACTAATGTATGAGGCTATGCTATTGTAATTTAAAAAGGGGATTTAAGTACAGTCTTTTTTTTGTACTTCTAAGTATATTAGACATACTGAGAACTGAACTGTAACAGTAAGAAGAAAATACATGAGAGGGCAAGAACTTTAGATATAATTTGGAGAAATAAGTTAAACACAATTATAATGAAACTGGAAAGGTATAGAAATATATGAAAATAGCACACGGAAAAGATCAAAGTTTATAGAAAGGGGGTTGTTACATGCTGGAAAATGCAGACCTTGGAGACAGGATAGTAAAGGCCAAAGACAAGATATTTGGAGTTGACTCTCTTTAAACAATGTAACTATATGTAAGTTATATTTTTGGAAATGTAGTCTGGCAGAACACATAACATGGACTACTGAAGTTGAAGTGAGGGACCCATGGATAAACTCTACTAGTAAACTATAGGTGAGGGAAGAATAAAACATGTAATAATAGCATAGAGTCAAAATCAGATCCATCTCAATATAGTGGGAGATAGATCCTCAAACAGTTCATATGTAGGGATTTAAAAATATGGTAAAGATTAAATACATGGAAATAACTTCTGATAACCCTGATGTTTTATGATCCTCATATTTCCTGGATGCAAGGATTTATCTCCACTCAAGCATCTTTCTCTTTCCTGACAAAAATTTTTGTTGATTCCACCTCAGTGTTTTCCAAATTTTTTAATGTGACCTACTACAAAACAAAATATTAATATCAATTTAAAAATTATTAAACTGAAAAATATATATTTGACAAACTATTTAACATCACTCCATGTAGTACACTATGGTAACATCTATTGAGAAGCTGATCACAAATTGCAAACAGGTAATCAGTCAACATTTGAAAATCAGTGTTTATCTAATATATTTTCTAAACCCAGGAAATGCATTTCCTATTGGTTGGCACTAAAAAAAAATAGTAAAATTATACACCAATTTCCATTTTTCCCAAATTCAGACTATATTCTAAATAAAATTTTCAGTTATATATGAAAGTGAAAGCAGTGGTAGTGATTTTCAATAAGTCAAACATCAAATTATCAGTATGTTGATTAATAATAGCATTTTGTTACCTCATGAGGACCCATAAACATTATTTCTCCTATGGTTTCATTATCGGACCTATTGCATACAAAGGAGTGAATTGACATATACAGAAATCATTATTACCATAACTATATCATATTTTATATTTTATATATTTTATATTATATTTTATATTTATATAATTATATAATATAAGCTGTATCTATAGAGATAGTAGATATTATCCAATTTCCCTGGCTAAATTTTCTGGTAAAGACTGCTTAGTTTGGAATTATAATAGAATTTTCAGTGCTTGCATTCATATAACACAGCCTAATGTTTTATAACCTGGCTAGAAAGCACTGTGCAACTAGGAAGACTGATTTTTTTCAATCATAATAGGGGAGGTAGGAAAACAGTAGAGTGTGATGATTAATAAAAGTGCTAAGCTTCAGTACATGATTTTGCTATTTTTTTAACTGTATCCAATTAACCTACATACTAATTCATGATTCTAGTTATTCAGCCTCTCTACTCATTTTTTACATGGGATGTGGCATATAGTGAGAGTCCCAAAATCTAGGTACTTCCTCAAACGGAGGTGAGATCCTGACAGAAAAAAAAAGCCAAATATCTTAGAACTATATGTATCTGTGAGCAATGTAGATGTGTATTTTTATATCTCTTCTGCCAAGGATGGAAAAGCTAGTAATCTATGACACCAACAAAGGAAAATGAACACTGTTGTTATTTGTTCTCACTTGTCACAGAGGAAGCAAAGAATATGGCAAAGAAAGTTGGTTTCTGAAAAAAAAAAGTTAATTCCTTAAGGGGGATTACAAGGCCATTTTAATTTAGAGAGTAAAATGAGATTAGAGGAAAAACACTTAAATCAATAATCAAGATCCCTAGCTTAGCTGAAATTAAGTTGTGTACAGGGCCCTAATTCCCAGCTGACGATATGTCCTAGTCATAAAGAGCTGCTGTTGTTACTGCTTAACAGTCTAGGAGAAAGAAAACTTGTACAACTAATGACTTTTTTAAAATTCATTTTTGTATTTTTTTAAATATTTATTTATTTCCTTTTGTTGCCCTTGTTATTTTATTGTTGTAGTGATTGTTGTTGTTGTTATTGGTGTCGTTGTTGTTGGATAGGGCAGAGAGAAATGGAGAGAGGAGGGGAAGACAGAGATGGGGAGGAAGATAGACACCTGCAGACCTTCTTCACGGCTTGTGAAGCGACTCCCCTGCAGGTGGGGAGCCGAGGGCTGGAGCCAGGATCCTTACACCCGTCTTTGCACTTTGCACCACGTGCACTTAACCCACTGCGCTACCGCCCAACTCCCAGACTCCCAACTACTGACTCTTTTTAGGTACTTTTTAAACTTTGTCATTGCTGTGAATATGAAAATAAAAATAATACCAGATAAACTTCTTAAATGAGTGAAAGGTTATAAAATAAACCTTGCCTGCCAGAGCAAAGTAAGAAAAACGATACCATGCACAAAAACTTAAAAAGACGGCCACTGACTGAGTGAAACTAGATCCTCATAGGCGAGTACAAAATATGCAGGACAATCAGCTGAAAAGAGAGAAGCAAGAGCTTTAAATTTAAGATTATGTGGTACAGTTTATCAAGTAGAGAAAGCTATGTAATATAAATATATGATTTTTTGTTGAATGAAACATATAACAAAAATTTTCAACTTCTGCCTGTAAGTGAGATCATCCCATAATTCTCCTTCTGTTTCTGACTTATTTCACTTAGCATTATTTATTCAAGCTCCACCCCCAAGATTGGCTGAAAATGGTGAAGTCACCATTTTTAATCTCACTCACAAGCAGAAGTTCAAAAACAAGATCAGAAAAGAAAACCCAAAGCAGAACTTGGACTGAAGTTAGCGTATTGCACCAAAGTAAAAGACTCTGGAGTGGAGTAGGGGGGGAAAGTTCAAGTCCTGGAACAAGGTGATAGAGTGGTCAATGGAGGTTGTATTATTATGTAGAAAACTGAGAAATGTTATGTATTGTACAAACTATTGTATTTACTGGTGACTGTAAAACATAAATCCCCCAATAAATAAATTATGTATATATGTATGTATATATAAAGCAAAGTGTGGTAGGTAGTCCTGTCCTTTAGAATTCCTCATGACATCCTTCAGTGTTTAAATGTGGAGACCAGAGATCCAGGTAAATTTGCTTTCTCCTGAGGTTTCTCTCCTTAGTGTGAACATACATGCCTTCTCTTTGTATCCTCACATGGCCTTTCTTCTGTGAGCATACACCCCTAGTATTTCTGTACATACTGGTCTCTTCTTTTTATAAAATACAGTATTCATCTTCAGAAGCTAAGGGAACCTTAAAGGACAGTAAATATTTTCTTTTACAAAGAAGCATGTGGTAGAACATATCCTATTACTGCTTCCTACAGTGTTACAGTATTAGATAAGAGTGGAATTTGTGCTTGTTTCTTACACACACTGGCCTTTTGATATATCAACCAGGTCTGCACAACCTTGGTAATATTACCTCATCCCTTATTTAAGGAGCATCCCCTGTTTGAATTTGACATTGTTGTTATCACTCTGAGTTATGGCATTTGTATAGCTTTGGCTACTCTACCAGACTTCCTCTGGAGAATATCATTTAGCATATTTAATCAGTATCACTAACTTTCTCTCCTTTTCTTTCTTTCTTTCTTTCTTTTTTATTATCTTTATTTATTGGATAGAAACAGCCAGAAATAGAGAGGAAGAGGGAAGCTAGAGACAGACAGAGAGACACCTGCTGACCTGCTTCACCACTCGCAAAGCTTTCCCCCTGCAGGTGGGGAACAGGGGCTTGAACCCAGGTCCTTGTGCACTGTAGGATGTGTGCTAAACCAAGTGCGCCACTACCCGGCCCCTCGTTTTATTTTTCAATGAGGACCTCCTCGGAGCAGCACCAATCTCAGATTCCACAGTACTGAAGATCAGATGCTTCTTCATTCCACTTAATGCCCCCCTTCTGTACAGAACCTCAAAGCAGATTCACTCTACTATCTCTTGCAGGAGCTCTTGATCCTAAATAGCCTGGAGAAGTTATCAGCACTGTGAAAAAAAAAATTACCCATTCAATCTATTCAGAAACTCCACAGGTCAAACTGTCTTATATCATCTTGGAGCAATGAAATTAGTGGGAAGACAGTCAGTGATTTCTGCAACAATATTTCTTAAATATTTTTCAAAATGAATCAGAGTTTCTGTGAGATTTGTGGCAAGGAAGGAAGGGAGGGAAGAAGACAGGAAGGGAAGAAGATGGGGAGAGATGGAGGAAATCAGCCAGTCAGTCAAGTGTTTTTAAAGACTGACTTTCTATCTTAACTAGTGAATATCATGGCATATTTGCTTCAGTAATATATAGGATCTCCTAACACCTATATTTCTTGATACATAAAACCTAATAGGAGGTATCCTGAATTATAATCTGACTTAATGAACTTTATTAGTTCCTAATTACCAATGGAAAATTGATGTGCTTCCAGGATAGATACTCCAGATCATGGATATAAGCCATAGTTTTGTGACTCCTTGTTGTTGGATAGGACAGAGAAATTAAGAAGGAGAAGACAGAAAGCGGGAAAGATAGACACCTGCAGACCTGCTTCACCACATAGGAAGTGACCCCCCGCTCTGCAGGTGGGGGGAGCTGGGAGCTCAAAATGGGATCTTTAAGCCATTCCTTGAACCATATGTGCTTAACCCGCTGTGCTACCACAGGATGCCCTCACTTTCAGATTTGTATAACTCTCATTGCACCATTCCACAAAGTAATGTTTACACTACCAAATACATTCTTCAGTGGCAGGGTGGTAGTAGTAATGTATAGGGTGAACTCAATGTGTTTAGTGAAGTGAAAGCTAAATTTTAATTCAGGAAAAAGAGGCCCTTTCCTGAATTGTTACTGTATCTAAACCTGAGGCCTAGAATTGAACATTCACAGTTGCTTTCCCTCCATTGATTATGTCTTACAGCTCCTCAAAAGTTTGTAACTGTGCTAGTGTGACCTTAAAATTTAAAATTCCTCTTTTTTTTCTTCCCTCTAGTGTTATCACTTAGGCTTGGTGCCAGAATGATGAATCCATTGCTCCTAGTGACCATTTTTCTTTTCTTTTTTTTCTCTTTTCTATGTTATTCGTTAGGACAAATAGAATTTGAGAGGGGAGGGGAGTACAGAAAGGGAGAGAGAGAAAGATAGATCTGACCTGTAGATCTGCTACACCACTAATGAAGCGTCCCTGCTGCAGGTGGGGAGCAAGAACTCCAACCCAGATCCTTGTGTGGGTCCTGGCACTTAGTAATATGTGTGCTTAATTGGGTATGCCATCATCAAGCACCGCCCCCAACACCATTTTTAATGATTAATTAATTTTATTAGAAAGAGAGAGAAAAGAGCATTGCATTTAATATACAGTATATTACATATGGCAGGGGAGGACCTTGAATGGAAAAAGTGAACCAAATTAGGTAAGGATCAATTATTTTTTTTCATATATTTTTTTATTTATTATAGTTTAGAGAGAGAGAAAAGAGAGGCCAAAACACTGCTCAGGTCAGGCTTATGGCTGAGCCAAGGATTGAACCTGGTACCTCAGAGCCTCAGGAATGAAAGTCTTTTGCATAACCCTGATGCTATCTCCCTGACCTAAATATCATTATTATTATTAGTAGTAGTAGTAGTATTGTTGTTATTATTATTATTATTATTTTATCAGCATTGGGGTTTCACTGTTCTAGGCCAACTTTTTCAGATAGAGAGTGTGAGTGGCAGATAGGAACAGAAAGATATTATAGCACTGAAATATCCTTTAATGCTTAAATACTCCCATGTGCTGCATCAGGGGTTCAAACTTGAGGCATAGCAATGCAGATGCCTTCACAGATGAATTATCTTGCCAGCCCCTATTTGATTTTTTTAAAAAACTACCCCAATGCCTAAACCATTGCCTTATACACAGCAAGCAATCAATTTGACATATTTATATTTTCACATGTACTGGAGGGCATAAGAGTGAACAAATTAGAAATAATTCCAATTTCATTGACACCTAGTGGAGATAAAAGCCCTAAAGAGATCATCGTGCAGATAAATTATAATTTAAAACTGTGATATACTTCAAAAGAACAACAAACAATGCAATACAGGCAAGCATATTTGTCACCCTATAAATGTAGACGATAGGGCAAGCCTGATTTACTACTTTCTTTTTTAAGTTAAGGTAAAGGAGCAATTATTCATCCTTAGCTCAGTGTACAGTACTGACTCACTTATGCATGGATGTAGAGTTGAAGAGGAGTCAAAGACTGTCATTTGAAATGACTCTGTATTGAGTAAAGCTGACTATCAAGACAGAGAACAAGGGCTTCTTAGAGTAAATATAACATCTTCTTTCACATCACATTTTCATGGCTGGTTAGTTCTACAAACTGGATATTTCCTTTTATATTTTTCCAAGCATGAATGACAGATATAGGAAAGTTGAAAATAGAATATGTTCACTGATTAAAATAATAACGAATATATGCCACACTATATATTTATGGAAGCTGTGGCAATCTGATAAGGCCTTTTAGAGGAAGTTGAATACAAAAAGAGATGTAAAGGGTGAGAAAGCAGTGTTTGAGTAAAGAATAGGAAACACAACTGTTACCCAAAAAAATGGAAGCACATTAATAGGTCTCAAGTCTGGGCAAAGGAGTTCACATGCATAAAGAAGTCTGGTGAACCAGAACTAACTATAGAAAGTATGGTGGAAAAGAGTAATTAAGTAGAGCTGTAGAGCTAGGAAGAAATCACAGCATGTGTAGCCTCACAGTCCCCAACTGCTCTCTAAATTGGAATATCAGTGATCTGCCCTTTGTTGTGTATTTTTATTCCAACTTCATATGAGAGAAAGAGAAAGAAGGAAGCTGTGATACAACGGGTTCTTAAGCCACTGGGATCAAAAGAGAAACCTCAGATATGCAAATTCTGTGCTCTACCAGCTGAGCTATTTATCCCTGCATACTTAGCCTTTCTTGCCACACCTCCACCCCACCACATATTTTTTAGCCGCATCTTTTAAAAATATATATATTTATTTATTTATTTCCCTTTTGTTGCCCTTGTTGTTTTTTATTGTTGTTGTAGTTATTATTGTTGTTATTGATGTCATCGTTACTGGATAGGACAGAGGGAAATGGAGAGAGGAGGGGAAGACAGAGAGAGGGATAGATAGACACCTGCAGACTTGCTTCACCGCCTGTGAAGCAACTCCCCTGCAGGTGGGTAGCCAGTGGCTCCAACCGGGATCCTTACACTGGTCTTGGTGCTTAGTGCCACCTGTGCTTAACCCACTGTGCTACTGCCCACCCCCCACCACATATTTTTAATTGGTACCACAATCATTCCTTTAGACCTTCAACTGTACATTATTAAATCTTACTATTATAATTTGTCTTTGCCTTTCAGTATCTAAGCATTTTGTTGTTGGGTTAAGCAGAGAATTCATCATGTAGCTAAGACTATATTGAATTGTTAGCCTACCTTAAAATTCTATTTTCAGGGGTTGGGCGGTGGCGCAGTGGGTTAAGCGCATGTGGCGCAAAGCAAAGTGTAAGGATCCCGGTTCGAGCCCCCGGCTCCCCACCTGCAGGGGAGTCACTTCACAGGCGGTGAAGCAGGTCTGCAGGTGCCTATCTTTCTCTCCTCCTCTCTGTTTTCCCCTCCTCTCTCCATTTCTTTCTGTCCTATCCAACAATGAACAACATCAACAATGGTAATAATAATAACCACAACAAGGCTACAACAACAAGGGCAACAAAGGGGAAAAAATGGCCTCCAGGAGCGGTGGATTCATGGTTCAGACACCGAGCCCAGCAATAACCCTGGAGGGAAAAAAAAAATTCTATTTCCAAAAGGAATTAAGCCAAAGCAAAATAGTAAGATTTGTCTCCTCAATGCATTTATAAAAAAATATTTATCATCCATAAGAACTCTGTCATTTAGAAGTCAGTGATAAGCAGAACAAACAATCATTTCCCACTTTCCATAAACATGTCTTTCTTTCTCTGTCAAATCTATGACCTGCATTTTGAAACTGGCAGAAGCACTGCGCTTCTGTTTATAACATGCACTTATAGCTCCAGCTTTTTCATAATCCCTGCTGCAAAGAGAAATAAAATAAGTCATTCCTTCTTGACCTTTATGTTCCATAAATATTTGGTAGAGTACATCTCAGGTAGTAGGTGCCTAACACTGAAATCATCTCTCCACAGAGTACATTCTTAGGAAGAACAGATTTCTGATGAACAAGTTATAGTTCCTGAAGTTAATCATGAATAAGTTCTGTGATCTCCATATTGTCCATAGAGGAAGGGACTGTAAAAGAAAATAGAGAATGCTATGGGTAGTAAAAATCTACATCAACATTATAGGTGCATATTTGCCATAATGTGACTATAAATACAAATCATGCAGCCAGTCATAAAAAGGAAACACAAAGGAAATAAACTTACAACCAGTATATATTGAGCACTTACCATGGGTCACATATTTTGCTAAATTAAGTATTATATCCAAACTTCATGAGAGCTTTTCCAGGCAGCTATTATCAGTCCTAAATTATAGGCTAAAAATGTAAGGTAAGGGGGGAACATTAACAGAGAACCATGTATGAAAAGAATGGCAAAAAGAAGGTGCATTAAAGCAAGTAGGGAGAACTTAGACAAAAATCTTAGCATAATCAGCTCTCTCTTCTTGCATAAACTCATAATTAGTAACTTAAAGTTAGAAATTTTCAGGGGGCAGATAGCATAATGGTTATGCAAAGAGACTCTCATGCCTGAGGATCCAAAGTCCAGTGCAACTGGTAAAATAAAAAAATCCTCTGCAGGTATAAAGTTTTCATATCTTGCATTAAAAGCCTCATCATTTAAGATATGTACCCCAAAATGAGCACTCAATAAAACAAATTATTTTTAATTTTTATTTATAAAAAGAAAACAATGGTAGAAAACGTGGGATAAGAGGGGTACAATTCCTACCACCAGAACTTCGTATCCCATCCCCTCCCCTGATAGCTTTCCTATTCTTTATCTCTCTGGAAGTACGGACCCAGGGTCATTATGGGGTGCAGAAGGTGGAAGGTCAGGCTTCTGTAATTGCTTCCCTGCTGAACATGGGCATTGACAGTTCAATCTGTACTCCTAGCCTGTTTCTCTCTTTCCCTAGTGGGATCTGACATTCCAAGGTATATTTGCATTCCTGAGTCCCACCAGACTATAACATTAAAAGAGACAGTTTTTCACTGGTTACCACCTTGGGGTGCTTCATCCACAGCAAATTGAAACTTTTTTTTTTTGCCTCCAGGATTTTCTTTCTTTTTTTTTTTTCTTTATTGGGGGATTAATGTTTTACATTCAACAGTAAATATAATAGTTTGTACATGCATAACATTCCCCAGTTTCCCATATAACAATACAACCCCCACTAGGTCCTCTGTCATCCTTCTTGGACCTGTATTCTCCCCACCCATCCACCCCCACCCCAGATTATTTTACTTAGGTGCGATACGCCAATTCCATTTCAGGTTCTTCTTGTTTTTTTTTTTTTTTTTCTGATCTTGTTTATCAACTTCTGCCATCATCAGTCTTCTGTTTCTGACTTATTTCACTTTACATGAATTTTTCAAGGTCCATCCAAGATCGGCTGAAAACAGTAAAGTCACCATTTTTATCAGCTGAGTAGTATTCCATTGTGTATATATACCACAAATTGCTCAGCCACTCATCTGTTGTTGGACACCTTGGTTACTTCCAGGTTTTGGCTATTACAAATTGTGCTGCTAAGAACATATTTATACACAGATCTTTTTGGATGGATGTGTTGGTTTCCTTAGGATATATCCCCAGGAGAGGAATTGCAGGATCATAGGGTAGGTCCATTTCTAGCCTTCTGAGAGTTCTCCATGCCTCCAGGATTTTCGCTGGGGCTCAGCACCTGCACTAAGAATCCACCACTCCCAGCAGCTGTTATTTTTTTCATTTTCTATTTTTCTTTGACAGGACTGAAAAAAAATGAGAGGGGTTAGGAGATAGAGAGGTAGAGAAAGAGAGACACCTGTAGAGATGCTTTACCACTCCTGAAGTGGACCCCTGACAGGTGGAAAGCAGGTTCTTGAACCTGGGTTCTTGCACAGGTGATATGTGTGCTTAACTGGGTGCATCACCACCTGGTCTCCCTAAAACATACTTTTTTTTGAAGGATAAGCATTTATTTGTCTCAGGGCTTTTATCAGAGTCAGGGTTTCATAAACATCCAGTGGGAAGCTTTCAGTAAATGTCAGTTACTGGACAGCATCTTTATACTCATCCTCTGCCTAACTGCAGCTCTCTGATATATCCTGGATGCAGTGTATACATTTACCTGGAGCCCTAATTTTATAACTACCTCCAAGGGGTGTAAGGACTTAGGTTCAAGCCCCTGACCCCCACCTGCCTGGGTGGTTAAGTAGAGCTGCAAGTGACTCTCCCTCTCAATGTCCCTCTCCCTTCTCAATTTCCCATCTGTTTCTATCCAATAATAAATAAAAATTAAAAAATAAAAAAGTAAAACCTTAGATGAAAAAATAACGGGCGTGCACACACACACACACACACATGCACAAGTATCTGCAGATATTTCAGCAGAAACTGCAGACTAGAAGGGACTAACATGGCACATTCAAAGTTTAATAAGAAAAATATCCAAACAAAAATATTTTATCTGGAAAATTTGTCTTTAAAAGTGACACAAATTATTTTCTGGCTAAGTAACCTCTAAAGGAATTCATCATCACTAAATAAACTTCATATGAATGAGGTAGGGAGTTATTTGAAAAGCCACTCATCAATAACAAGAAAGTTAAAGCATTGCTTATAAAAATATATGCGTTGCTGTTAGCATTAACTATATACTAAAGACAATGCATCAGTGTAAAACTAGTTTAGAATTTAAGAAAGTAGTAGTGAACGGGAGTCAGGCAGTAGCGTAGCGGGTTAAGCGCACGTGGCACAAAGCACAAGGGCCTGTGTAAGGATCCCGGTTCAAGCCCCGGCTCCCCACCTGCAGGCGGTTGCTTCGCAAGTGGTGAAGCAGGTCTGCAGGTATCTATCTTCTTCTCCCACTGTCTGCCTTTCCCTCCTGTCTCCATTTCTATCTGTCCTATCCAACAACAACAACAGCTATGACAACAACAATAACTACAACAAGCACAACAACAAGGGCAACAAAATGGGAAAAATAGCCTCCAGGAGCAGTGGATTTTTAATGCAGGCACTGAGCCCCAGAAATAACCCTGGAATCACAAAAAAAAAAGTAATAAACATAGCTATAGCCATAAATAATAACTTAAACGATGGCCATAATTATATAGCTATCAAAAGTTACTTTAAATGTAAATAGAATAAATAATTCAATAAAAAAATTGGATTGTGAAGATAATGTGAAGGCAGTACACAAGACTTTAATATCTGAGATCTCAGAAGTCACAGCTTCAAACTTGTATACTACTGGATATGCAAGAGTAGAGAGCGCTCTTTTTCTTCCTTTTTTCCCCACCTCCATTGCTGGAGTTTGGTGCCAGCTCGATGAATCCACAGGACCTACTGGCAGACATTTGTTTCCATTTTATTGAATAGGGCAGAGAGCCACTGAGAGAGGAGGGGGGAGAGAGAGGTGAGAGAAAGACACCTGAGACCTGCTTCACTGCTTGTCAAGTGTCCCTGTTACAGGTAGGGAGCAGAGGACTAGAACTTAGGTCCTTACGTGGGTCCTTGTGCATGGTACTGTGTGCACTTAACTGAGTGTGTCATCGCCCAGCTCATTTCTCTTTTTTCTATATGTAATATCTCTCTCATGAAAATAAACAGAAGGGACTCAGGCTGTAGCGCAGCGGGTTAAGCGCAGGTGGCACAAAGCACAAGGACCGGCATAAGGATCCCGGTTCGAACCCCGGCTCCCCACCTGCAGGGGAGTCGCTTCACAGGCGGTGAAGCAGGTCTGCAGGTGTCTATCTTTCTCTCCCCCTCTCTGTCTTACCCTCCTCTCTCCATTTCTCTCTGTCCTATTCAACAACGACAATAACAATAACTACAACAATAAAACAACAATGGCAACAAAAGGGAATAAATAAAATAAATATTTTAAAAAAAAGAAAATAAACAGATAATTTTTCTAAATCCACCAACAGGTTGCCCATAGAAATGTTTTAGAAGGGGCCAGGTGGTGGCATACCTGGTTGAGCAAACATGTTACAATGCACAAGGACTCAGGTTCAAGCCCCTGGTCCTCACCTGCAGGAAGGAGGGAAGCTTTGTGAGAGGTGAAGCAGTGCTGCAGGTGTCTTTCTGTCTCTCTTCCTCTCTGTATCTCCCTTCCTCTCAATTCCTGGCTGTCTCTATCCAATAAACAAAGATAATTTTTAAAAAGAAATGTATTAGAGGGTTAGGGATATACCTGTACTTCATGTAAAGAAGCAGACCAGAGCAGGACAAGTTTGAAAGATGATGAATGAGTCATCTTTAAAAAGCTGGGAATTATATGGAATTATACCCCTCTTATCCTACAATCTTGTCAATCATTATTAAATAAAAAAAATCTAGGATGCACTGACTTTGTAACTTATTCCTTTAAGTAAAGATTTTGTTAAATACCCATTATGAACAAAGCGTAATTTATGATCAATTTCCACCACCAAAGTAAAGATGTTAGATGTTCAGGCTTAATTAATTCATTGTTCCCCTAAGTGGCCCCTCAATTGATTGTTTCCAAATTCAATTGACAGAGAGAAAGAAAACTATGTTTTCTGTTCCATTGTTGTTCAGGTTTAGTAAAGGTCAATTTACTGACTTGGAAAATAGCACAAAAGCATTTATTTTACTTATTTTTGCTTATTTGAGTATATATTTTAATAATGTGTGTCTGTATGCATGCCCTTTGGTGATGTAAAAGCCTGAACCCTGTATTTACCATTTTGATAGAGTCCGTGTGTGCATACAGATCTGCATGTACAGCACAGAGTCACTGACCCACTGTCAACAAAACATGTTTCGTGAAGTGTTTTCCCAGAAATGGAAACGTACTTGCACAAATTGCTTCCCATTGACTTGCTCTCTCTGTTAGCAGCAGCATTCACTTTGTGTGAAAGCTGGAAGGGATTAGGATGCAGACTGAGGTCATGGACCTCAGCACAACTAACTGCCATGTACAGGGATGAAAGCTGCAACTTTTGCCTCATTAGCACCATGTCCCCTACTGAGCTAACCATCCATCGGCAATTGGAGAACTCTGAAGGTTAATTCTTTCTGCCCATAGGTAGAGTTACAGCTCAATGGACTAAGCCATTAAAAACACTATCACTCCAACCAAGACATTTTAAGTGGGAAAAATGGCTGGTAGTACTAAAAGGTTAAACGAATTGAAAACACCACTGGAAACAGGCTTGCATTTTTTTAAATGGTTGCATAAAATATTTAGTGATTTTTAAAGAGGTTATGACTCAAGATATGTTTCAGCCATGTCATTGCCAGGAACTATTAAAATAAACAGGACAAATAGGGCAATTACGTATAGATACCAACAGCTTTAAAACAAAGGAGAAGAGGAAAGGTAGCAGCTTTATTGTTCTTTTAAAAACAAAACCTAGGTACATTTATTTGGAATTAGAATAAAATCCCATTAAAAAAAATAGTTTGAGTGAAAGATTGCTGAAGCTAAAAAAAAAAAAAATTATGACTATTTCCTCCATAAGGGAGTGCTAGCTAACCTTAGCTAATATATCACCATGAGACTGTGTACATAACAGACAGATCAGTTAAAAGGGATGGCTTCTGAGAACACAGCTATCATAGAGCTTTAGACAAACATCATGATTTGACTTTACACTTCTTAGACTCACAGTTATATCTCATCTTCAATAGACATCCTGGTTTTTATTTCCGTCTTTCAGAATCTTGAAGACAAAGCATCATGTGAGAGCCTCTCTCTCTGTCTCTCTCTCTGTCTCTCTCTCTCTCTCTGATACAAACTCATCAGATGGAGAAATGAGTATTAACACACTGAACTACACTGAACTGAGTCCCACTGTCGTCCAGTGTAAAGTAAATGTTAACATATCCCTGCAGCTTCGGAAAAGGAAAACCAAAAAACTCATTTTGAGTACTACTGCTAGACTGAGGTCAATAGTTGATTACAAATATGAGAAATGACAAGGATCTGGAATTCCAATAGAAATAGGTAACTGCTTATCTTGATTTTCTGGAAAGAAACACAGGAGTGAAAGATAATAATCTGAAAATAAGTAAGACTTTTTGATCAATAATGATGTTCTGTATGCCAGCTTCTTAGAAATGTCATACAATCTTTGAAATAATAAGTAGGTGTAAATGTTAAAGTAAAATAGCTAGGGAGGGTAGACCCAGGTTTCAACTGAGGAAACATACCACTTGCCTCAGCTTTGCCCATAATCTACATTTTATCAGTAGTGAAGTAGTAATCATTGGTTCACAGTTTATGGGATAACGTATGCTAAAAAGAAACACAGATGACTTTCATTACAAAAGGAAGAACATTTATTTTAGGGGATAATTTTACAATGGTACAACAGAATAGAATATACAGATATATTATAATGGAACAGAAAATGAGAAGTGAAAGTTTATATTCTGATTTTTTTCTTCTGAAGTATACTTGTGAAGCTATTTATAAACCCTAGAATTATGCTGCTGAGAAAGAGTCTCAAATATCTTATAGAATAATATTTGAGGATCATAAAACAATATGGGGAGGCACTTCTCCCCTTACCAGAAATCAGTCTGAAACTATCATTGAGTACAGTATTTTCTATGTAACAGTAAACCTTCTATCTAATTTACAGAACTTCTTTCAAATAGTTAGCAACCTTCTAGATGAAGAAAACAAGGAAAAATGGGAAGATGCACAACAGGTAAGGCTGGAGTTACTTCAAAAGTTAAAGTGAAATTGCCTAAGTTAAAATATATGTGTGTGTGTGTGTGTGTGTGTGTGTGTGTGTGTGTGTGTGTGTGTGTGTGTGAATAGATGACTTACTATTCCAAAAACACAACAAACAATTTTCACATTTTATTTGGCATTGTATCATGCTAAATTTGAGGGAAACAAACTCTTTTATCATAGCAATTATGAAAAGAATGGTGTTTATGAATGTGAGCAAACAGATCTAAATAATTTTATAACTTTGTTAAAGATACACAATAACTATTTGCCTTTTCTGTTTCTTTGCTGTATGTAGACTATGAGAAAAACAAAAGAATCTAAAAGCACATATTGAACACTGAATATGTGCATTAATTAGTAAAATAATGTATATTTTCTATATAGCACAACGTATACAGGTGTACATTTTTATTCACAGCTGCATACCATAAAAAACTAGTTCTCTGGGTCGGGCGGTGGCGCAGTGGGTTAAGCGCACGTGGCGCAAAGCGCAAGCATCAGCATAATGATCCCGGTTCCAGCTCCAAACTCCCCACCTGCAGGGGAGTCGCTTCACAGGCGGTGAAGCAGGTCTGCAGGTGTCTATCTTTCTCTCCCCCTCTCTGTCTTCCCCTCCTCTCTCCATTTCTCTCTGTCCTATCCAACAACGAACAACATCAACAATGGTAGTAATAATAACCACAACGAGGCCACAACAACAAGGGCAACAAAGGGGAAAAAATGGCCTTCAGGAGCGGTGGATTCATGGTGCAGGCACCGAGCCCAGCAATAACCCTGGAGGAAAAAAAAAAAAACCTAGTTCTAAAATATCTTTTCGCCTTGTTTGATCACTACAGTAACTGTCTATACTGGTTTAGTTACTGTTAATGAGTCATTGTTATTGGTCATATACTGACATATCAGTAGTAATATTATTTCTAAATTATAGACTAGAGTTTAAGAGATGGTAAGTATATTTTTAATTGTATGAAAATTTAATTGTTAACCATATTTAAGTTTTCTGTTTGACTCTTGTTACTGATTTCAAGAAAAAAAATCTTGAATATAAAAATGACTGCTGAGTTTCATGTGAATTGTTACTCTTTTTCCCCTTTGTAATCATTGCAAGGCCTTCAAGAATAAAACATGTCCTTTATTCCTATTTTGATAGGAGTTCTAAATATAGTCTAGTGTGGCTCCCCTCATTATTAGGAATAAATTCTGTGCTTCTAGCCATAGCAAGGAAAAAAATTACTTCTTAGTTTAAAAACCCAATTCTCTCTTTTTCTACAAGTTTGAATATTTGTCCTTGAATTTATTTCAGAGGAGAACTTCATTCACTCACTAAAAGAAAATGGTGTGTTTCCTTAGAATACAGCTGCACAGACTAAGTACATCTTCCAGAATGTGGAGGCTATTAATTATAGATAAATTTAGAGCAAATGTATAATACCCTATTTAAAATAAGACTGCAGATCATCAGATGGTACTATTTTTCATGCAGTCCCAATGGGAACAAATACTGAATGGTGGCTGAATGTCTCCTCAATGAAAATTCTAAATCCATAATCTATCTGTTTAATTGTGATTTTTTAAGCTAGCTATTTTCTTTAAATATTTCTAGTAGTAATAACTCTTAGTTAATTTTCAAAATAACTATTTGAAATAAAAAAGAAACTGTTTTAAAGTTTTTACAAATAGATATATCATAAATACAATCATATGGTAAATACGTTTCCAAGTTTCTGGCACAAAGGGTGAACTTGAAAAATGAAAATTTGTCAAAGATAATTCCCTGTGGGTCTTCTTACCTTATTTTAGAGGAACAATCTCAACAAAATCCAGTGTAAACCATATTCCTATATATATGTAAAACTGAGTAAAATAGGAATATTAATATCAGAAGATTTCTTATGAGTCGAATTTAATACTTTTGAACAATAAATAAAATCATTTTAAAACTTGTTAGCTACACATGAATCCCTGTTATGAAAAATCAAACTATGCTTAGTTAAAACATCATAGTGAAAACAGTCAACAAAAGTGGAAAAAAATGACTACTCAATATAATACTTATATACTACACTAAGACTCTGATGAGGATATATAAATCCATTTCAGGCTACATAATATAGGTATAGTGCTCTTTAATTCCTTTTGAATTTTTCCCCACTAGTGCTTCACTACAATGGGGTTGGGGTTTTTTCAAAGGGAGACAAAGATAAAGAAAACACCACAGTACACTGAAGCTTTCTCCAATGAGGTGGGGGATGAGCTAACATGTGTATATTTATTATACTGGAAATTCATACTTCTCTTAGTAAGAGTGTATGTACTGCAGCTAGAGTGCCAAATATGACTCATTGTTATATAAATACAACTGTTAATAATATTTGTAAATATAACACTGAACAAAAAAAAAGCTAAGTTGCTCCACCAGATAGATGCCCTATGACCTACAAAACTGAAAAAATTTACTCCCTGACCCACAACAGAAAATATTTAGCAGCTTCTCCTCTATAGTTGACAACAGGAAGAAAGATATAATATTAATAAAAGCAATCTATTGCCAAACAAGCAGACCTCTTATAAAGGTATAAGAGAAAGGAAAGTTTATTGTTAAATAATGTTAAACCAAAATGCAATGCACATCGCAATCTTTGAAATTCCAGACCATGAGACACTATAATCATTATATGTAAAACTTTCATGCATGAGTCTCTACAGCCCCAAATTCAATTCCGTATACTGTATTAGGGATATAAGGGCTGGGGTGTTCCCCCCATGGTTATAAATTCATCATACTTAAGTTCAGCAAAGAATTGAGAGAAAAGCATGATTTTCACAAATTTTAAAACTTTTTCAGGAAAAGCAAGAATATACATGTTAGAGTACACATGGTGGGGGGGGAGAGAGACAGTTAGATGCTGGTTCAATCCCCCAGCCCCCACCTGCAGGGGAGAAGGCTTCGTGATTGGTGTAACAGGTCTGCAGATGTCTCTCTCTATCTTCTTCTTTATCTTCCCTTCCCTCTGGCTGTCTCTATCAAGTAAATAAAGATAAAAATTTGATAGAGATAGATAGATAGAGAGAGAGAGATGCATATATGTTGAAGCTTCTAAGTAGGCAGAGAGAGAGAAAGTGAGTGAGAGAGAGCAAGCAACTAGGCCCAGGCCCACAACATCAACTTTCATAAATTTCTAAGCCCTGCCTTCACTTCCTTTCTGAGCCACACCCACACCTGTTACCACTTCTATTTCCTGTGCAAGTTTTTTTTTTCTTCCCCACTGACAGGAGCATGTGTGCCAGTGGGGTACAGCTAAGAGTCCATGTTTCAGATGTTCCTGGTTTCCAGGCCTAACTCAGTGTTTGTCTCTGTACTGACCCCTACAATACCACTAAACTAGAGTTGAGCAAAGAAAGAGAAATCTACACATAATTACTGTAATCCACTAACTTTTCCATAAAAAATAGAAACTAAAGCAATGTACAGTTTTAATCAATCATCAACTAATTAGTTTAGCAACTTTAAAAGGTCAAAATGCAATCAGTTTTCCTATTCATTGTCAAAAGCAATAAACATATGGAAAGTGGGGTGGGGGGGAAGAGAAAGAAAGGAAGAAATTTCACCTTTTTGTGTAGCCACCTACAAGCAGTGTGTCCTCAAGATAAACAACAGCTAGTAACTAGATAAGGCTTAATAGTATCACTTGTCACATACAGTTAGTCTTTAAAAACTGGAATGTCCTTTTTATTCTGTTAATTGGCTTTACACAGAGGTTTTAACAGAAAGCATTTCACATGTCTTGATTATTGAATGTGGTTTTGCAATTTGGAGATGCCACTTTAAGTTTAGTTCTTACACAAAGAAACAGAAAGATAAAGGCACTATCTTCCTTGATGATTATATTTCAAAGAAAGACATTTTGGGCTTTTTAACTAGGAAGCTATTTAGCATTGTAAAAGAGGCAGATATATTTCAAAAAGACAGAGGAAGAACAATTAGTGATACTCCAAAATAAATTTTCTGCAAAATAATTTCAGGGAACTAGTTAGGGATGGGAGTCTTTATATTTATCTGGGACAGTTAATTTGTACTTACTATACAAACTCATATATATATATATATATATGTATATATATATATATATATATATATACATATATATATATGCACATAACACAGAAACGAGAAAAAATAGGATAGTGGCTGGAAGCTTGGAGCTGAAAGAAATTTCATGCACGTGAAATAGCTGATGAGCTTTCAGAATATATATTTAATGACACTTTTTCTCAAATCTTCTAAATTAAAAAAACAATAACACAACAGGACCAGAGAGATAGCTTTGCTTATTAGAGCAACAATTGACATATCCAAGGCACCGGAAGCCTCAGGACCATTTTCCAGCACTGACTTCTGCCAGCGCTAAGCAGTGCTCTGATGTCTCTTTCTCTTTTCTCTTTCTCTATTTCTCATGAATAAATAAAATGTTTTTTTTAAAAAAATCTATTATAAAGCATAGCTATATTCACATACATTTCTAGCTATAGCAGCATTTTTTTTAACTTGTGAATAATATGGCCTCAGTGAGTTTTAAATCAGTATAGCCACAACTTATTTAAAAATATACACACTGTTCTTGCTACTCTCCCTGCACAAATTATCTCCCACCTTTTTTTTTTCTCTCTCTCCTCCAGGGTTATTGCTAGGGCTTGGTGCATACACTATGAATCCACTGCTCCTGGAGGCCATTTTTTTTCCCCATTTTGTTGTTATTGTTGCCGTTGATGTTGTTGTTATTGCATAGGATAGAGAAATCGCAAGAGGAGGGAAAAACAGAGACGGGGAGAGAAAGATGGACACCTGCAGACCTGCTTCATGCTTGTGAAGCAACCCCCCTGCAGGTGGGGTGCCAGAGCTCAAACTGGGATCCTTATGCCATCCTTGGCTTGATACCATGTGCACATAACCCACTGTGCTGCCAGCTGACCCCAACCTTCCACCTTTTTGTACCACTGTACCTGTCATTGTAAATTTGAAGTCACTGAAACACTTTGATCTACTTAATTTTTTTTTCATGGCACAAATTGTAATATTGTTGGGCAGCTAAAAGAAATCAACCTTACTTCAAATAACTCTCTCCTATAATATAATCATATACTGCAGGCAGATTCATTAAGGATTATGGGTTATGTACACTAAAATCTCATCTCTGTGATCTTTTCTGTGGGAGTCTGCATACAATGCTAGAATCAATTCCTCTTTTCAAAAGCATTCAGTTGTTTGTAGTGTCTGAAGTTGTATGGCATTTAGGATTCTTTTGCTTCTGTACATGTGAAGTACCTGTACTAAAGCAAATATTATCTTAAAAGTATTGCTAGTGTTTTTATTTATACAATACCAATTACTATTATTAGAAGCTAATATTTATGTCAGAATACTTATCATCTATTGACTTAAAAGTTTGCAAATAACACCATACTGTCAACTATTTTTTCCTTTCTATATTCACCATATAAATGCGAAGTAAAAAAAAATCTAAAAAGCCCCCAAATTTCAATGCCTAATCCATGTTATGGTTATTTGAATAGGGCAGTGCATTGAAAGTAAAGACATGTTATTTTAAAGTAAACAATTTGTTAGCTATTTTAAGACCCTTAGATTTATGGATGATTAATTGCTACATTATAGCATTTCCAGTTCTTGCTGTGTGGTTATCTGTAGCCATCTTCAACTATTAATAATTTTATTATTAATAAAAATAATTACTTAAAAAGTAGCTGTTTCCAGGTGTAAAACTTTCTTCATTTTTGTCTCTTTGTAGAATTTTTAAAGTACCAGTTATATATTCTGTTATATAGATTTTATATCACATTTAATCTTTGTTAATTTTCTTAGATTTATCCAGGATCCATAGAGTTAATGCAGGTGATTGAAGATTTTATTCACATTGTTGGAATGGGGATGATGGACTTTCAGAATTCATACTTAATGACTGGAAATGTAGGTAAGAAATAGGATTCATTCCCAAAATATTACTGATTTTTTTAATTGCAAGTATCTATACCACATATTTCTAAATATAATACCCATTTTAAATCTTTAAGTATATGTGAATAATATATTCTGAATACTTGATGTCTGGTTTTTAGGTGAACATAATTAAGTCACACACAAGAGCAGCACTCATTTTTATGCATCTGTATACATTTGTATGAATGTATATACCTACTATATATATGTTAATGGTGATATGTGATTTTTCCATATGCTACATTTTATTGCCACCCAAACTACCTTTGATTCTATATATTTTTAAGTGACTTTTCATGTCCTTCTATATATTGTTCATGAGGATGCTGTGTTACTTTCTTGTTAGATACCCCAAGGAATTGTTGAATTTGCCTATATTCTAGAATACTTCAGAAACTCTTTAAGAGATATTATGGTGGTACTATTAATATAATTTTTTCTGAGTTACTTCTAGAATGCAGTGGATCTGTATATCTATGTGTACTGGATTTTATAATGCCAGCGTACAGAGAATGATGACATTTCCTCTTTAATTGCCTGTAATCATGAGCCTAATGGCTGGAAAAGTTCATCTGAGTATTTGGGGGGGGGGGGTCCGTTTTGTAGATAATTAGTTGGCCTATTTTAGTTATATTTCAAAGAGCCCATGTCAATACTAGTTTTTTTTTTTTTTCCTGAGCCTGACAACTGATATGCAGGTGGACCCAAGCTATTGTCTGGGGAGATGTCATGGCTGGAAAAAGGACCAGAAAACTGGATCAGGGAAGACAGTAGCTCCCAAATATGGGAAAGGTGTATAAATATTGTTGATTGTAAACTCCATCAATTTGATCTGATCCAGAGCCCATATTCAGCTTAGGAGCCTCTGCATCCCTATAGATCTGAGCTCACATTCTGTGGTCATGAGTAGGAATGTTCCAAGCAGCTCCAATTTCAGGACCTATCTTCCTCAGGTGGAAGATAGAATATGTTGTCCAGCCTACCTTCAGAGGATGGAACATTCTCTACCATTGTTTATCCACATTGAGGGAAAGGTCCTATGGGGGCTGGACTGTTCTCAATTCCAAGGACAGAATAGAATCTGTGGGAACTTAAATGACTGGAACCTAAAGCATATACTTGAATCTTCATTGTTCCATAACTTCATGTAGCTTATTGTATTTGCTTTGTTTACTAGTATGACCAGCCTATACAGTAGATAGTGTTTTCATTTCTTATTTAGATTGGAATTTGATTCATATTAATAGAAATAAATTCAAAGAAATCAGTGATGTTGGAAGATTTAGAAATTATGCTTTTAAAATTTTTATTAGTTATTTAATAATGATTGACAAGATTGCAAGATAAGAGGGATACAATTGGAAGTCAGGCGGTAGCGCACGTGGCGCTAAGTGCAAGGACCGGCTTAAGGATCCCAGTTCGAGCCCCCGGCTCCCCACCTGGAGGGGGGTTGCTTCACAGGTGGTACAGGTGTCTATCTTTTTCTTCCCTTCCTCTCTCCATTTCTCTCTGTCCTATATAAGAACACCGACATCAATAACAATAACTACAACAATAAAACAACAAGGGCAACAAAAGGGATAAATAAATAAATATAAAAAAAAAGAGGGATACAATTCTATGCAATTCCCATCACCAGAGTTCCATATCCCACCCCCTCCATTGGAAGTTCCCCTATTTATCATCTGGGAATATGGACCAAAGATCTTTATGAGGAACAGAAAATGGAAGGTTTGCCTTTTGTAATTGCTTCTCCACTGGACATGGGTATTGATAGGTTAATCCATACCCCCAGCCTATTTCTTTTTTACCCTAGTGAGGTAGGACTCTGGAGAGGTGGGGTTCCAGGACACATTGGTGAGGTCGGCTGCCCAGAAAAGTCGGGTTGTCATCATGTTGGCATCTGCAACTTAGTAACTGAAAAGCACTTGGTGACTGAAAAGCACTAATATATAAAGCATAACAATTGTTTAATAATCAGGAATCTAAAGGTAAGAGTATAGCAGATGAGATTTGGGGTATTTATGTTAGAAGAATCCTAGGAAGTCTATTTTAGGTATATTCCAAGATTCCCATGACTTATCTAATTTTTGCATGAGTCCAACAGCTAACATGCAGGTGGACTAAAAGTATTGTCTGGGAAGATGGTGTCAGAGTTGAGAAAAGGACCAGAAAGCTGGATCAGGGCAAAGAGAAGCTCCCATATATGGGAAAAGTATATAAATACCATTAACTGTAAACACCATCTATCTGACCTAGGGCCCATATCTGTTCATATTTAGCACAAGAGCCTGTGTAACTTCTGCATCCCTGTCACTCTGATCTTGCATTCCATGGTAACGGTTAGGAACATTCTAAGTTGCACTTATTTCAGGACCAGTCTTCCTTGGGTGGCAGAGTGTGTTGACCCAGCCTCCCTTTGGAGAGAGGGGCAATTTCTACCACTGTTGTTCTACACTGAGGACAATAGACATTATAGTTTAAAGAGGCCACATAACTTGTAGAATTAAAAAAAAAAATCAGAGTTGGGAGACAGAATCATAGCATATATCAGAAGTATAAGTAGTTCTAAAGTTAGAGATACTAGACAGTGTAAAGAGTGTCAAAATTATAGTAAAATCAGTGTTATGTGGTTAATGGAAGAAATAGCACATTTAAAAATGAATATTCTAATAGTAATTACTAATAAGGTTCAAATTGTTAGAGTTAAGAAAATCTTAAAGTATTGCTTAGTGATATGGAATAAAAGTTTGATGTGCAACATGCAGACACAGTAAATAGAATGTACATTTCTGAGCTCTTTTTAGTGGTTCAGTGAATTATGCCTTGGAGAAACTAATACAGTTATCTCCCAAAAGTTTTCTTTGCACAGATAAATTCCTACACCCACTGCTATCCCACAACTATTTCTTAAAACTCCTCAAAATTGCTACTGTCAGATAAAAAGGTAATATTTAGGCTAATAATTACTCAAATACATTATAAAAATTACTTATGTGGAATGCCATGTATAAATTCAAAGAGATTTAAAATTTTGAAAAGCGTGGTCTCATTTCTCCAGTAATGAAGTCAACTCAGTGCTTTGAAAACATTAAAGTTAAGGCTTGTTTTTCCTGGGCAGGTGGTGGTGCACCCAGTTTACACATTACAATCAGGAAAAGGACCCAGGTTCAAGTGCCTACTTCCCACCAACAGGGGATATGTCACATGCAGTGAAGCAGATCTGCAGGTGTCTCTCTTTCACTCTCCCTCTCTGTTTCCCCTTCCCCGCTCAATTTCTCGCTATCCTATCAAAATAGAAAGAAAGAAGAAGGGAGTCAGGCTGTAGTGCAGCAGGACGGGAGGACCGGAGTAAGCTCAAGGACCAGAGTAAGGATCCTGGTTCAAGCCCCAGGCTCCCCACCTGCAGGGAAGCCGCTTTACAGGAGGTGAAGCAGGTCTGCAGGTGTCTATCTTTCTCTCCCTCTCTGTCTTCCCCTCCTCTCTCCTATATAACAATTTCTCTCTGTCCTATCTAACAAAAACGACATCAATAACAACAACAATAATAACTACAATAACAACAACAAAAAGTGAAAATAAATAAATATATTTTTTTAATTTTTAAAAAAGAAAGAAGGAGAAGAAGAAGATGAATAAATATAGTCACTAGGAGCAGCTGATTCTTAGTACTATCCCAGAGCTCCTGTGGTAGTTTTGTGTGGCACAAAACAAAACAAATGAAAAAAAAAAAAAAAACAGCAAATGCCAAAAGGAAAAAAAAAAACTGTTCCTTTGAAAGGTTAATATCACTATCTATTTTGGTTTAGAAATATAAAATACTGGGCTTCAGAGAATGAACATTTTACTTGTTTTCTAAAATTGAATTTAGATTAAATCTGAAGGGTGGTATAATGCTTTTTAATATTTATTTATTTATTTTCCCTGTAGTTGCCCTTGTTTTTATTGTTGTTGTAGTTATTATTATTGTTATTGATGTTGTCATTATTAGATAGGACAGAGAGAAGTGGTGGGAGGAAGGCAAGGCAGAGACAGGGAGAGAAAGATTTACACCCGCAGACCTGCTTGACTACTGGTGAAGCAACTCCCCTGTATGTGGGGAGCTTGGGGGAATTGAACCAGAATCCTTATGCCGGTCCTTGAGCTTGGCACCACGTGAACTTAACCCGCTGTGCTACCGCTCCACTCTCAGTATAATACCTTTTATTGTTATTATCTCTCTTTTCACTATACTGTCTTATTGACATCAGATCTGTTATTTCTTATACCCATTAATAAATTTTATCATACTATTGGTAAAATATCAGAATTTCAATTGAGAAACCAACCTTCAATCTGACTATGTAACTATAAAAGTACACTCTTTCTTGAAAGACACTTGAAGAGAGTTGTGTGTCTTTCTGTATCTAATAAAATAAAGTAAAAATTTCTGTTTTTATTATTAACATCTTATTTCTTTTGAGAAAATAAATATTTCAAACAGTTTAAAATATGATTTAGGGTAATATGATACATGACATTTTCTTTCATACTTTCATATTTAATAGGAATTATCTTACTCTATCTTCAATGATTTATTTATTCCAAATTGTTTGAGGTAGAAGCACTGAGAAACTTGTCACAGACTACTATATTAGAACATCTAGTGATGTGGATATACTGTTATTCACCCAAGTGGACCCCTTTATTGTCAGTATAATTGATGGCTAAAGATTCATAGATTTAATTAGCTTTAAGAGGTTTTCAACACCTATGATAGATATGTACCAGGTTCTATTATAGATTTGTCAGTGATTAAATCAGCATAACCTCTTGATCTTTTGAAATATACATTTCATAGAGGAGAGAGATGTCAGATAACTACCATATAATATGCCTGGTGGTACTAAATGATATGAAGATAAATAAAGCAATCCATCAGTGTAGGAGGGTAAAAGAAACTTTTTTCAGTTGGATGGTCAGAAAAGACATTTCATCAGAGAATTTATACATAAGCATATACCTGAATGCAATGAGTAATACAGAAGGACAGAGCATTTCAGGCAGAAGGAACAGAAAGTACAAAGACAATGATGTATGCATGTGCTTGATATAGTAGAAGCACTAGAAATTTTCAAGGAGGAAATGAAAGGGAGTAGAGAGCCAGACTGTGGAAAACATTTAATGGTAGATCTGAAAGATAAAGATTTAAGTAGAACATAACCTCTTATAATTTGTATTTTAAAGGGCCCGACTATGGGCTGAAAGTTAATCAATAGTGGAATACATGAGTGAACATTGAGAAAATAAGGGTACCTATAGGTCAAACAAGAGAGAGTTCTCTGTGATCTGGACCAGACATCAGAGCAAAGTGAATCTCCTTTCTTTCTTTCTTTCTTCCTTCCTTTCTTTTGAGAGGGAGGGAGGCATGGGACCTCATGCCTGGAAATCCATCACTTAGTCCATTGTTCTTCCCAGGCTGCAGTGCTGGAGGTGTTTTAATGGTTAATGTGAAAGAAACAGTTTGAAAATAATTTGAAACTGAGTACAAAATAAAAAGAAAATTCAGTGAAATTTTTCCATTAGATCTCTAAGAATATACCTATGATTCCAACTGCTTTATTTTTCAAATTTATATATTATGAATGAATGTATATACATGCACATATATATATATATATATACATACTAAACTTTAAAGACATTTTAATGGTAGCACACCCAGTTAGAACACATATTACCATGCTCAAGGACCAGAGTTCGAGTCCTGGCTTCCCATTTGCAGGGGGACACTTCAGAAACAGTAAAGCAGGTCTGTGGGTGTCATTCTCTCTCCCTTTCAATCTCTCTCTCCACTTACAAAAAAGGTATTGGTAGTATTAATATTTGTGCTACAAAATTGAACTTTAATGTAGAAATCACTATGTTATAGTGTTTCAAATTATCAGTGTGCTTGCACTCTTCCAAAAGCTAATTGGGGTGAAAACAGTTACATGATATTTGCAGGTTTATCTATTTTATGTGGTCATACTCAAGGACATACTTGTTTATGAAATCATTGTAAAATAGCACTTCTCATCACTGAAAACCTTGAACTGGAAAACAATGTTAATAACTGTTCTATTTTCTATAACCTGGGAGCCTGATAACTTTTCTTGTATTATCCCTGAATCATGCCAATTATCAGCTCTTATTCTTCTTCCTTCTATAAGTCTCTCAGATAGTCTCCAAATCTTTAACAAATTTGTTTCTTTAATCTACCATTAACAAAGACTAGAAGGACTGGGAAATAATTAACTCAGTAGAATACAGCTGTACTATGTACCAGTACCCAAGACTGAGCCCCCAGCTACCTCATGGGATCACCTGCACAAAGTCTGTTTCTATCTACCTCTTTAATTCTATCTCCCTCTTTGTCTCTCACCCTCTATCCAAAAGAAAGAGAGAAAGAAAGAAAGAGGGAGAAAGAGAGAAAGAGGGAAAAAATATTCTTCAGGAAAAAGTGGAAACATGCAAGCTTGAAACCATAGGAAAAAACATGATGGGAAAATAGAAGAGAAAAATTGATATGTTACTTCAGAGTCATTTATTTTATTTTATTTATTTAAGAAAGTATTAATTAACAAAACCATAGGGTAGGAGGGGTACAATTCCACACAATTCCCACCACCCATTCTCCATATCCCAACCCCTCCCCTGATAGCTTTCCCATTCTCTATCCCTCTGGGAGCATGGACCCAGGGTCATTGTGGGTTGCAGAAGGTACTTACAGTAACTTATGCATGCATTATTTGAATATATATCTTTTAAAAATGCATCCATTTTACAAGAAAAATAAAGACTAAAGGACTATTTCTACTTATAGGACTCTGGACCTCAAGCATCTATGTCTTGTACTCTACCCACTGAGCCACCTCCCAGGTCCTGGGTGTACATTTCAGTGTAGATTCTTTAACATCAGATAGTGGTTTTTATCCCAAGGAGATATTTTTAGAAGTGGTATGTAACTATAATATGTAGAAAAAATGTTTATATTTTCTCCTTTCAGTCTTCAGGCTGTCCAAGAAACAGTTTCGTAGAACACTCCTAATGTTATATTTCCCAGATTAATGCTGTTAAAATATTCATGATAGTGTTTACTGTTATGTACCTTGCTAGCAGAGTGTTAAGGGCACCCACACAATTTGTCCTACATCAGTGCTTTCATTCATAATGAATTCATTTTTATTCCTTTGTGTATTAGTAATTGAAAGTTAAAGATTTGTTTCATTATCTTGCTCAGCCAACCAGTCTCTAACCTACTTCTGCTACATAAAGAACTACACTGTAGTTTTTGATATGACTCTTGGGAAAGCTTATTCATAAATCCCATATTTTTATATCTAAGTAGATGACTTCTGATCTATGTAGTAGTTTCCTTAGTAGTAGTTTTCTTCATATATATTTACTTGACTGGAAAAATATAAAATTATATTACTGGATAAACATATATTTAAAAATAATGTCTACATTACATCTTTCATAATCCATTTTAACCTGTAAAATTATTCATTGCTCATTCAGTTTCTAGTAACTGACTAGTGTAGATCTTTAGACAAAGACTAAATATCTGTGGGTTGGTGGTAGATAACTTTGTATCATTCACCAGGACACAGATTCAAGCTTTTAGTTCCCGTCTACAGAAGAACTTCATCAGTGGTGGAGAAATGGTGCAGGTGTGTCTCCTTTTTTCTGTATCTTCTCCTTTTACTCCCTCTCTACCTCTCTCTATCTGTAATACCCCTACCATGGAAAGAAAGAGGAAGAAGGGAGGGAGAGAGGGGGGAGGCACAGAGGGAGGGAGAGAGAGAGAGACAGAGACAGAGAGAGAACAAGAGAACACAAGTATATCTGGGGAACTTTGGAGTTGTGCAGCTGCAAGTCCCAGTGAGAGTCCTGGTGGCAAAACCAACTAAACGAAAATTTCAGTATTTCTCTCTTAGTCCTGTTTTTGGCTTTTATACTCACTGAGAAAATGTTCGTGGACTAAAGAAATCTGAGAAGGTCATAGAAAACTCATTTTGGGCTGTATAACAGAGAATAACAGCAGCATTTGGGAATATGAAGTAGGAATGCAGGGGGACATGTGATTCTTTTTATGCATATATATGATGAATTAAAATTATAAAATAAAAACTGTGAAGATGGTAAAAAATATCTGTCATAGGGGTATGTCTTGTTGTATTGGACATGGATTATGAATGTTGTTCTGAAATAGGGAACTATAACTTCAAAAATTAAGATTCTTTGTGAGCACTTAAATAGAGGATTTAAGAATGTGGATTCTCACATGTTGACACAGACCTAATAACATTTGGGTTCAAATGTCCTTTGTTTACTATAAGGAACATGAAATTCTGCAAATAAGTTTTTTCCATAATTTTCATGTCCTGTTGGAGTTGTGAAGAATAGTTTGCATAAAGGGATCAGTGTGTAGTATCAGTTTAGGATGTTAATAGAGAAACTTTTTTTCTGTAATCTCACTCTCATCTGGCACAGAAGTCCCTTCTGAGAACCTAAATGACTTATTAGTTCCCTGAAGACTGTGTATCTAAAAGATGTTGAACTGCTCAATTTAGTGTGAATCTATTCATCTATTTAAGATTAATTCTGTCAGAATTGGGTAGAATAACACTTACAAAACAGAAATATCACATTTAAAATCTATTAAAAATGGAATATGAGAATACTAGATAGGTTACCTGAATTACCACATACATAGTCCAGATTTGAGCCCTGAAGAATTCAAGGTGCTGTGACAATGAAGGGAAGTCTGTCTGTGTGCTTGCCTGATTATTTCTCTTTCTAAGTACAAAAAATAAAAATGTCCTTGAGTACTGCAATTGCACATGTGTGAGGCCCTAGTTCTACATGCACAAAAAAATTCAAAACAAAATTTAAATACAAAATAACATAGATGATCTCTATGAATTTATGCAATAAAGATTTGAAATTACTAAATTTGTATATTGCACAACTTCTTTTTTATTTTATGTTTTGCTGTTCAACTGAATTAGAAGGATATTGCTGTGAGTTTGTGTGAATATGAAAAACAATTGCATTTTAACTGTCTCTATGGTAATGGTTGGTTATCTCCATGGCAATAGTGGTCTGTCTTTATAACAATATCCAGCAAAAGAAGCACTGTGTTCACTTTAACAATTTTTTTTCATTTTCTTCTATTTTTATGGTTTCAGATTTTTAAAAGTTTTATTTTTATTTCATTACACCAAAAATTTTGTGCTAAATTTTTCCTGTTCTCTGATGCTTCTTTAACTGATTTTCAAATTAATGTCTTATATTGATTTGACAGATGAAAATTCTGACTCAAACTAAAGATAGGTGATTTTTATTGTGTTAACAGGAATATAATGTTGTATCCATCAAAACATGCACAGTTTGGAGCTAGATCTGGCTTCAAATCTTGCTGTCTTTCTGTAAGGCTATTGTAGAGGTTAAGTATATTGTACATTTACCACCTACCATGTAAACAGGCCCTCAGGAATGGTGCTGGATTAATGTAGGACCAGATATAGGCTCTGCTACTGATCAGGTGTATGGTTTTCAGTTCTCCATAGACATAGTTTACTTTTCTACAGAAATTCTAAAGTTTCTATCAAAACTTATAATCCTGAGATTTTTGTTGTTGTTGTTTTTTTGTTGTTGTTTAAAACCTCAATAGTAGACTTACTGTTTCCTTCATCAGGCAGATCAGGACCCCAGACATCTAAGCAGATATTTGTAACTGAATCTAGAAAACCATTTGTGTTGTGAATGACTTTTTTTTTTTTGCCACTACAGCTATCACTGAGGTTAATTTTCTCCAAGTGGAATAATAGTCATATTAAGGAAGATATCATACTTTAAAACTTATTATTTAAAATTCATCCTGTATTTTTTAAAACAGCATAGTGTATTAGAAATTGGGAGTACTTGCCTTTCAAATGCCATTTTCTTAACTGAAAAGTGAATCTGCTGTTGTGTTCTAGAGTTTTAGCTCATATAGGTAAACAGCATTGTGTTTATTTAGTATACTCTTTCTAAGTGCCTTAAATTTGGGTCAGTAAAATAACATAGTGCACCTTTTCTTCCATGTATGTGTCCCAGATTCACACTGGGAGCCACGACATTTGGAGTAAACTTCTGTGTTCTGGTCTTCTTTCTTCTGTTTCTATTGGGGGGGGGGGGGGGAGGTCAGGCTATAACACTGAAACCCTATTGGCAACAATAACAAAATAAATACCCAACTACCTGAACTGTATTATAATAAAATAGAGCTCTCCATGTAATCTTAAATGTTTTTTTTTCATGTGCAAATATGGAGGGAAGAAAGAGTAAATTTTTGTTTGGGAATTTATTTTGTATGGGAATTTGATGATTCAAACACCAAAACTACTTTCTGCATTTGATAGAGGGAAAATGATATTCACAAATGTAGAACTGATGTACTTACATTTTTTTCAATGAAAATTTATTTGTTTGTATTCTATCTGTGAAATCATAAATGTCTACAATAACACCATTGGGATCCAAAGATTGTTTTTGCAGCATGATTCAACACCAATCTATAAAATGGGATTAATTATACTTCTTTCAAAGCAGTATATGAGATCAAGTGAGGTTACAAGCTATTTTTGGTACTTATGTGCTTAATAAACAGCATTTTCTATTACTGCTATTTTCCCCCCTTCTATTTTTTTCAACCAGTATATTTGGCTAGGCACATCTGTCTAAACTCATTGTTTCCTGTTTTGAAAAACACATCTGACCCATAATGTCTCTTTGGTAAAATGAAGTGTCTAAAATTCTACGAATAACTTGGGATCACCTCCTTATTTTTAATTATGCTATTTTAGAGTCATGTAATGAATTGCCCAGTTTCCCTCTTTATTTTCTTTCATCGATATTTGTAGTGAATCACTACGTATTCAGTGTCAAATAGTACCCAACTATCCTGTGGAAACAAAAAGATGAGTCACACATTAACTGGTAACTGACTTTATGGATGTTGCATTCAGATAGGAAGAATAATATTAAATTTTAATATAAAATACATGTGATAAAAAACAGTGATGAGATCTAGTATATTTTTTCTGTGTGTTTTGTTATTCTTTGTTGTTATTGTTGGCACTAGGGACTACCACATGTATAATTCTACCACTCTCAGGACAATTTTTTTTTTAGTTTTATTTCATAGAGAAAGTGACAGAGGTGGAAATACCACAGCATTGCTTTTTTTTTTTTTTTAATCTATGGAGAGCTTCTCTTAATGCTGTGCAATTCTCTTGTGGTACTAGGGCTTAATCCAGGTCTTGTACATGTAAGGTGGATACTCTAGTGGGTGAGATAACTCCTGGCCTCTCTATAAATTAATTTTTGGGTTCTTCATAATTCTTAGAATTTTAATTTCTACATAATGTGATTTTCATATGTATGAAGAAGGTCATACTGATTTTCAGAATAATAATTTCCATATTTAGTATGCAAAAGAAGCAGGCATTGAAGTTAAGTCTGGTGTTAACAAAATTTCACTTATTTATATCTACATGGCATTTTTCTCTTTCACTAAAAAACAAGGGACATATGCATTTTATACACATTTTAAAAATATTCTGACATTAATATATATGACAGATTATTTTTTTATTTTTTTGTTTTTTATTTAAGAAAGGATTAATTAACAAAACCATAGGGTAGGAGGGGTACAATTCCACACAATTCCCACCACCCAATCTCCATATCCCACCCCCTCCCCTGATAGCTTTCCCATTCTCTATTCCTCTGGGAGCATGGACCCAGGGTCATTGTGGGTTGCAGAAGGTAGAAGGTCTGACTTCTGTAATTATTAATGATCATATAAAACACATATAGATTCAAAGCAGGAGTTGATTGAATTTGGAGTATGGCACCAAAGTAAAAAAACCCTGGGTGGAGGGTGAGGGTGGATGTTCAGCCTCATGGGGCAGTGGGGGGATGAGGGGAGGGGACACAGTCTTTTGGTGGTGGGAATGGTATTTATGTACACTCCTATCAATTTGTAGTTTATAAATCACCATTTAATTAATATGAGAGGGGAAAATTGATTAAATGTCTCGAACTTTTTACAGCACAGACTGAGTCTTTTTAATACATAGGCTGAGTCTTTGATATGTTGACTCTCTTAAAAGCATAGTCCAGGGAGAACAAAAGCAACTGGTGGCATAGCTATATGCAAATAATGTCAAAGGACATAAAATATGGTGAGGGTGTGTATGACACAGAAAATCCTAACAAAGTAAATTAAAAATCAAAAGAAAAAAACACATATAGATGAATAAAAATATAATGAGTATGCCTGTATGTAATATAAGGAGAATTAACTTTAAAAATTAAATTGTTTATAGTAGGATATATAGATGAATTGGCATAATTTAAATTGTGGCACATATAATGAAGAAGAGAGAATAACCAGAATTTGTATTGAAATATGAAGGCAGTGGTTGCACAGTGCTACAAAATTCTCCTTGACATATAAGCCAAAATGACAGATGGATAAAAAATAGCCAGGAGGAGTTGGTATGAAATGAAAGCATGTAAAGAAAAAAAGAAAGAATTTAGCTGGAGACAATTGATGGTAGAAGTCATAAGTTAACATTTCAGAACAAGTGAATGACCAGGTCATGGAGACCTGGAAAAGATTTTGTATCTTACCAGAGTGACTAAGAAAACTGGAATTCATTGGGGAATGACCTGATTCAACTGTGCTTTAAAATATTCTCACTGCACCATAGGAAATAGTTAGAAAAGGCACAGAATGAGAGCAGTGAGCATAGTTATTTTGCTTTAGACATGAGTCAGTGGACTTCTATGTGTCAGTCAAGATGGAGACTAGGAGGCAATTTAAAAATATGTCTTATGGGTGGGGGTGACAGCATAATGGTTATGCAAACAGAGTCTCATGCCTGAGGCTCCTAAGTCCCAGGTTCAATCCCCCACACCACCATAAGCCAGAACTGAGCAGTGCTCTGGTGTTTCTCTGTGTGTCTCTCTCTCTGCATCTCTCTAAAAAAAAAATTAAAAAATTAATTTAAAAAAATTTAAAAAATATGTCTTATAAGGTACAAGCATAGTGAAGAACTAGATTCTGGGGATTAGAGTATGGAAATTTCAGGCTATCTTGCTGTTGGGACCTGAAGTGAAAGACTCAGACAGGTAATGTTGTAAGTGAGCCTGGTCTAAGAGGTTACATGAGGAAAGTATACCCACAGGCAAGGCAGTTCTGAATGCATCCCTGAACCAAACCTTGGGGCTCTTTTTATTGGCGTTTAATACAGTTACATCTGAGAAAGCAGAATTTCAAAATAAGTTAGCCAAGTATAAACAATTCAGGGACATGCATGTTCTATGTGACTCCAAACTCATTCAACTATACCTTATTGTATATTGTTTTACTGTGTACAGGGAATGAACTAACTACCTTAAGTGTGAACTTTGTGAAAAGCTATTGATTTTTACAGATGACCAAGCTGAAAAGCAACTTAATGATTTAACAAAGGTCACAAAATAATTTGAAAACTAGGTTTGATTGTCTCCAGAGTTCAGAGCTATAACATTAAAACCCAGTGTCTCCCATTGAAACTTAGATAGACCCAATTCACTAGCTAGAATTAGGGAGTTTTTCTCAAACCTATTGTATGGTAGAATACTGCCATACAACAATATAGAAGAAAACTATCTTTCCTTTGGAGTTTATAGACTAGTATTGAATCAGTTAACAATCAAGTCTACATAAACTAGACAATTTAACTGACTTAAGCCTTGGTGTCTGTGGCTTTTTTGGTGCGATGAAAATACTGAATTTGTTATTCATTATGCATCCCCTTTCCTCTTCTTCTAGCGTTTGCCCTTCTTCTGTAGCCAGTCAACAGCGTCAGGTTGAGCCTGATGTAAAGTTTTGAGACCTCCTTTGAAAAGCAAAACCAAACCAAAGAAAAACATCCAGATAGGAAAGAATGAAGAAAGAAAGAAGGGAAAGAAGGAGGAAGGTTGGGAGGGAATGAAGAAATGAAGCAAGCAAGAAATGAAGGAATTTGGAATAAGACTGAATAAAATGAACTTCTTTCTCAACACCCTAGATTATGCATTTAAGTTTTAAGTGAACTGGATTTATTTTAAGGATAACTGCCTTTGGTTATCTAAGTATATTAAGTATAAATTTGTAAATGTATATTTTTCCTATCTAAGATCAGTAAAGGACAACCAAAATGGATGTTTGATGCAAAATTCAGCTAATTTATGTTGTGGAGTAGTGAGGTTGTTTCCTTGAAGTCTGATTGGGAAAATCTATTTTAACAATAAATCAGTATTAGGATTACCCTCCAGTTACTGTTGAAGATACTCAATTCTAAACTCTTAACAGATTGTTACTTACTTTCCTTTCCAGTCTTCAAGTGATATAGATAAATTACTAACACATAACAAGAGGAAAAATTAAAGCACCAAAAGGCTGTTTGTTGGATGTCAGAGAAGTTATAACATTAACATGAAATTCATCTTTTAAAAATGGAACTTTTGAGGACCAAATAAATATTATATAGGATAGTGTATAATACTGCATAGGACTTCCTTGCACTTGAAAGGTCTTAGGTTTAATTCTCAGCAGCACTAATACAGTCAGAGCTAATGTATCCTCTAGTTAAAAAAAAAATAGACAAGCAAATGACATCTTTGAGAGTGTTAGAAGAGGCTCATCACTATTGTGAAAAATAACGGGTAAGCTGAGACCACCACCATAAAACTAGGACGTTATAGTTCTAAAATACTCAAGATTCTAATTCAGAGTCCACACTTAAACAGATCTGGGAAACTGCCATGTTCCTCAATTGACCTTCATTCTCCCACTTTGTTGTTTCTTTGTAGTATCCACCCATGCACTCTTTCTCTCTCTAGTCTTCTTTTCAAAATATGCCTTCATCCTTTTCCATAATGCTGCTGATGTACCAGATTAACTAAATCCAACTTATATGTGAACCATTCACATTACAAGGATGAATACAGTAGACTCTCCATACTCCAGAACCTCAATAAAGGTAAAGGGGTGAAAATCTTACTTTTTTTTTTTCTTAGTGTCATCAAGCACCACCCTGCTTCATGAAGCAAAATGGTGATAGGGAGCCCACAATACTGAAGTAGGAAATTAGGTCAGTGACTAAGAGGCTTCTAGGAAGCCTATAACTCAAACTGTATTTACAGTAGAAATAAAAGCAAGTTTCTTCAGCACAGTTTTAGGCATAGAAATCAGGCTGCTTCACAATGAACAACCTCACACTGTGATGCTGACTGGTTCCTATGGAGTTCTTCCTCAAGTACAAAGAGGAATATCTCGAATTTTTCAAGGGAAAGGAATGGAGACTTCTCAGAACTCAGAGTCAACTTTTTCCATAATCAAATATAGCCATTTTCTGTCATTACCTCAGAGACTATAGTCACAAGTAGGACTGTTGTTTTTGTTTTAATAGTGGGGGGGGTTATTGGTTCACAGAATAGTTGTTGACACATGGATATGTCTCATCTCCCAGTGATAGTTGTGTGCAAAACTTTCTTACTCCAGTTTAGGTCCTCACCATCATGCACCAGGACCCCAATGACCTCTCCATTCTCCTTTCATCTTCTTCCCCAGAGTCCTTTGCTTTGTTACAATCTACCATACCCAACCCAAGCTTTACTTTGTGTTTTCCCTTTTGTTTGTTTCTTAAGTTAGGTGAGAGTGATTTTAATAAATTGCTGAAGGCTCATAAATCTAGGTTATTTCTTGGTCATAGATGCAACCTTCTTGGATCTAGCTTATTCAGGCTGGTTTCTTGGGGCTTTCTGTTCTCTTTGACAACACAACTTTGCCTAGTCCCTATCTCAAAAGAATGGTTTAGCAATTACTGCTATCACCCCCAACCCCTCAAAAAAGTCAGCTCTTGTGTTTTCCAACCCTTCTACAAAAATTTGATTGTGCTTTCTGATAAGCAAATATCTATACTAAGACAGAATCTTTTGAGATCTTGGCTAATAACCCATTTGATGCTCTCAAAAGAATTTTATGCTGCATGCCATATTCAAAATAAAAGTGTTAAAACTGCAAAATGAAAGTGCTTCTGGTTTTGTTCCAAGGTTTATCAGTGATGAGTCACCTATTTTATTGCATAGGAAATCAAATCTAATGTTGTAATAAAAACACGATACGGTGAATTTAAGGTAGTTCGTGGAGCACTCAAGATCTGTTTCTTTGTTCAGGGACACTGTATCCTTTGAGGTTTAATACAAGCACTTTAAAATTCTGTAAGAAAAACATTTTTTGTTAGTTTTCAAGGAAATTTGTTCTATCATACATACATCCACAAAGAGTGAGTTGTAGTACAACAAGTACTACAGAAGCCTAGTATATAGATTGTGTAGTTAATGTTCTTCTTTATGTCTGTGTCAGCACTGGACACAATAATTACTTTCAACATATTTTAAGGCATTTATTTTTTGTCTTACCTCTTGTTATACCTAACATAAAAGTTTTGTGGTTGTCTAAAGATAGTAACTACATCTACATATTATGAAAGTATTTTTGACAAATAAATATAGAGAAGAAAGGAAAGAATTGGAGATGGAGTTGATTCAAGGGTCTGATATAGGTAAGGTACTAAAAGAAGAAATAAATAGTCATCTTTAAATTATTTTTGCTGTATGGAAATCAGCTTTTCTTGCTGACCACTATGGGGTCAAGAAGAACCACAATATCCGCTTATGCATTTCCATCAGTAGATTTAAGGAAGAGATGATAATTTTAAACACTTCATATATTATTTATGTATTTATTTTATAATAGAGAGGAATAATAAAGAACTAATCTGTTCTATTAGGAATAGAATCTGGAGCCTCATACTTGGAAAGAACATGTGCTAGCAGCTGAACCACTAGGACACCATATTTATAATATATATTATTTTTATTTATTAATGAGAGAGATAGAGTAAGAGAGAATAGAACCAAACACATACTGATACATGCACTCCAAGGATCAAACTCGGGACCTCTTACTTGAGAATCTAATACTTTATTCACTGTGCCACCTCCCAGACCACTTTTCATTGGTTTCATAGCAGAGATGTGCAATACACTTCCTCTAAACATTAATACAACCCAACTTAGAGTTAGTGGATTTAAATGTTCCTAGATGTGTATATTTATTTATTTATGTATTTATTCCCTTTTGTTGCCCTTGTTTTATTGTTGTAGTTATTATTGATGTTATTGTTGTTGGATGGGACAGAGAGAAATGGAGAGAGGAGGGGAGACAGAGAGGGAGAGAGAAAGATAGACACTTCCAGACATGCTTCACCACCTGTGAAGCGACTCCCCTTCAGGTGGGGGGCCAGGGGTTCTAAGGAGGATCCTTACGTGAGTCCTTGTACTTTGCGCCACCTGCGCTTAAGGTGCTGCTCTATAGCTCGACTCCCCTCCTAGATTTGTATATTAAATGAAGTTACAGGAATCCTTTTTAAAGGAATATTCTTTTAGCATTTTTGGTGGTAGATAAAGTGTGTTAGCACTAATTTTGAGGAATCTTAAATTATTTACAAAATAATTTACAAAACAGAGAAAGTATTAGCAGCTAATGTGATAGTTTTTCCATCCATGTGCAGTGATGAATTTGGACCCTGTAAAGACACATAAACTGGAATTTTATGGACAGCATGATCTACAGTGTTTGTGTGATCAGGGAGGTGGCTCATTGGATAGAGTATATGCTTGGCACATGTGAAACCCAAGCTAGATTCCCGAGACTACATATTCTAAAGTAGTGTTCCAGGGTTACATGTCTTTACCTCTCTCTCTCTCTCTCTCTCTCCCCCTCTCCCTCTCCCTCTCTCTCTATTTCCACCCCTCTACCTCCCACCCTCCTACCTTCTCTTTCCCCCTTTCTCCTTTTCCCCCTTTCTCTCTCTCTTTTTGTCATTAAATAGATTTTTAAAAATTAATAATATGTTGTTTTAAAAATTAAGAAGCTAGAAAAGAGTTTTTAAAATAGTATTTCTTTCATAATGTGTTACTCAATACCTTCTTTCTTATAACATTTAATTATACAATCTTTAAGTTCATTATGTCAAGTTATAAGGCAAATGAAATTTCATCCTGTGCTGATAATGGATTGTGTAGTAGCCTGAAAGAATGTTACTAAAGTATAATAATACATAATCAATTTAATTTTGGAGCTATGCCAGTGATACAGTGATATTTTACACAACTAATATCATTCTTAATTTTCATCTTCTCTCTACTTAAATCTTTAGAATGAAATCTAGCTATGAGAAGCCTGATGGTTTCTTACTTTCACTTTCTTGGGGTAGTTTTTATGGTTTTCCTATCATTTCATTAAAATCCACCAAGGGACATGTGAAATTTTTAAGTAGAACAATTATAGACCTATATATAAATTATACAAACTACTGTTAAATTGAAACTGTATATGCTAAATAATTATTGGTAGTTTTCTTATATGCAGTTTTATATATTTGTGTATACATGAATATATAATGAAAATATGTATAGTAATTATCAGACATGCCAATATTTTTCTCACTATATATTCAAATAATTACTTCAAGTAAAGGGATGATTCTCTCAAACACTCATACATTTACATTAACTACTTTCAATTGAGGAGATATGTTTGAGGAATTGTTACTTATTTATGCCTTGAATATTACTATATATTACATTGACTTGGTGGTCATGCCCTTGTTACTTACTGTTGCCTTAACTGGATTCTGACATTTCTGTCTCCCAGAGCAAAATGGTTTTGTTTTTTATGTTTTTATGGTAACCTCTCTAATCCATAAAAGATTTTCTCCAAAGATAATATTTAGGTGGAAATGAAAAAAATAGCTTGCTAGATCAAGTTCAGATTTAAACATAGAATTCAGTCTATGTGTCAGATGTGATGATCAAAATATTTAACGGGCAATACACTATACATCCTGAACATGTGGAAGGAGTGTCAACCATTAACAACCAGTATGGCAAAACCTGCCCATATTATCAGAGTATCTACTCCACTATCTATTTCCATGGTGTTATTCCTTCTGAAAGCAACTAATGTCTAGATTTATGAATAAGAGTATAAGAAACTTTAATAAATATTACCTAATAATAAAGTGAAGTCTTTCTGTAGCTGCAATACTAATTTTTACTCATTTTTTCAGTCTTGATCACAGTGAAGAGTTTTATTGATAATTTAACTTTTTTTTTTAATAGTGGCGAGCATTCAGAAGCTTCCTGCAGCCTCTGTTCTAACAGACATCAACTTTCCAATGAAAGGACGAAAAGGAATGGTTGACTGGGCAAGAAACTCAGAAGATAGGGTGGTCATTCCAAAAAGCATTTTTACTCCCTTGTCATCAAAAGGTAAATATGTATAATAACCTGAACATTGAACATTTTTTTGATCAGTTTGTTTACAGAAGGACTACATAGAGTCCAGAAGATAACTCACTAGTGGATCAAACATTTTACCATGGGAGAACCTAGATTTCAGCCACAGGCCACCACATGGGATCATCACAAAATGGGACAGCTTTAGTGACAGTGAAGCAGTATCTCTTCTTTTCTCGCTCTCTCCTCTTTCACATGATAAAGGAAAAAACAAAGAGAGAGAGAGAGCGAGAGAGAGAATCTGCCAAGATCAGTGGAGTCATGCAAACACAAAGCCTCAGAAAACCACTGGTGGCCATTAATAAACAAAACATAGATAAAACAAAACGCTAAGTATAAATCGCATGTATTAAGTATTTTAGAAACACTGTGATCCGGTTGGTGAATATGTAAAATCTAATGTGGTCTCTTGATCTGAATTTACTAGAGTAAAAGTTTTTCTTTTTAGTGGAAATAAACAAATGAATACATGAAGCACAAACTATAGACTCAAGTTTCCCAAGGCTAGTATAAACAATTTTGACAGCTTTATCCTAGTGGACTAATACTTTAACTTGGTTATTAAAATGTGTTCTAGTTCCCATTATTTGAAAATTTATGCCACTTATACTTACATTTGTATCTGTTTAAATACACTACTTTGGCATAAAAGATAAATTAATTTTTTAAAGAATATATTTATTCATAAGAAAGATAGTAGAGAAAGAATGAACCGACATCACTCTGTTACATGTGCTGCCAGGGTTTGAACTTGGGACCCATGGTTGAGAATCCAGTGCTTTATTCACTGTGCCACCTCCTGGACCATGAGAAATTTAATTTTAAGATCATCTCTAAAATTAATGACTATTTTCAATAGTGGCATTGTGGTCTTAATTCTTACCTTCTAAGAATTAACTTTCTTTTTTCCATTTACATCTGATTGGGGCAGCAGCAAAATAGTTCACATGGATAGTGCATCTGGGTTTTTTGTAAATTTTTAAAAAAAATTATCTTTATTTATTTATTGATTAGAGACATCCAAAAATCAAGAGGGAAGGGAGAGATAGAAAAGGAGAGAGATACTGACTCCTGCAGCACTGCTTTACTACTCACAAACTTTTCCTCTGCAGGAGGCAACCAGGGGTTCAAACTCGGGTCCTTGCACACTATAACATGTGGGCTCAACCAAGTGCACCACCACCTGACCCCCGTGCACCTGTTTTATTATGCACATGACCCAGGTTGGAAACCATCCTCCCTCTCAGTGGAGGAAGTTTCTTTGTGCTATTGTGTTTTTCCCTCTCTGTATATTTCTCAGCTTGTCTATATTTATATTTGAAAAATAACTCAGCTGAGAGCAGTGAAGCCCCCAGTGAGGACAAATAAAATAGAGTTTACTCTAAAGCTTAGCAGCCTTTTTGTTCCTCTCCCTTGTGATGAAAGTCTTAAGAATTGACAACTTTCCTTAGCAACTTTCCTATTTATTACTGTTTTATTGAATTGGTGGTGTTATTGTTTTATAGTTCAATGCTTGACACATGGGTACAATTTCTAATCTCCCTCGGTTGGTGTCTGCAAAACACCCTCACACCCAACTAAAATCTTTTTCTACCCTCATGAATCAAAACTGCAAAGCCCCCTTTCTTGTTTTTCCCCACTCTTTCTCCAGAATCCTTTGTAAAGCATTTAAAAAATCATTTATAAAATCTCAGTAGGTGGAAGAAGTTCATACCATGGCACAAAATCACCAAAATTACATCTTTAGCATTGTATGTGATATGAGTTCTAATCTGTCCAGTGTTTGATTATGAGATATTTCTTCTGATTGATTTTGTGTCTGCAAATACTATAATCCCCTTGTAATTAACAAATGAAAATTTGGTAAGATATTTTTCATGCTGTTTCCCTGATATTTTTAATTTTATTCTTTCTAGAATTGGATGAATCATCAGTATTTGTTCTTGGAGCAGTTCTGTACAAAAACTTGGATCTAATTTTGCCCATTTTGAGGTGAGCTACAAAGCAATTATATTATAATCTTTGCAAATTATTCCAGAACTGTGATTATGGTTCACTCTGCAAAAACAGTCAAATAAGCTTTGGCAATACAAAGGCTTTTCCTCAAGTGAAAAAGAAAATAACAATTTAATGAACAACTTATTAGCATATTATGCATTTAAAAAACAACTAGAAAAGATAGTTTGGGGCTTTGATTATAGCTTGCAATTCTTTGTAACTAATCATGACTTGCCTTAAGACTGAAAGAAAAAAAGAAGGGGGGGGGAGAAACAGAAGGTCTCAAACCTATAATAGAATGGGTCATTTAAAATTAATCTATCTTCACTGTTTGTATTTAATAATACTGTTCATCAACATTACATTATTACATTAAATTAAAGGAGTATCATAGTGACTGGGATTACATGGCTTTATTCTTCATTTACTAAAGATCTCAATTTGCTTCTAAATAAATATTCAATTACAACACCATTCAGAAAAAACTCTGTTATCCAATTAAAGGACTATTTTTTTTAAAGAAACCCATTGATTCTTTCCTCCCAGACTTTAAGAGAAACAATTACAAATAGTAATTGTACCAGATTAATTTATTGGGTCTACTGTCTTAACTACCTTTCCAGATTTCATAGAAAGCATTATTCACATCTGTTTCGATATTGATTTTATAGCTTCTGATAGCCCATTTCTCTTACCCCATCTAATTTTGGAAGACACCGTTGAAGTTTGGTTAAACACTGTCACAACTACAATGAATTTTTACTCATGCCTTCATTGGCTAAGCTCTTAGGTCGTCATGTACATAGACTATGTTTTGAGCACTGGCTCCTCACCTGCAGGGCAGAAACTTCAGAAGCTTTGAAGCAAGTACTGAAGTATTCCAAAAAGTCTTATTGGACGGGGGAGCCAGCATAGACAGCATAATGGACAGCAAACATAATAATACACATAATAAACATAATAGACAGCAAACAGATTCTCATGCCTGAGGCTCCTAAGTCCAAGGTTCAATCCCCTGTACCACCATAAGCCTGAGCTGAGCAGTGCTCTGGTGTTTCTGTGTGTGTGTGTGTGTGTGTGTGTGTGTGTGTGTGTGTGTCTGCATCTCTCTCAAAAATAAAATTAATAAAAAAAAATTTTTAAAGTCTTGTCTAGTTTATGCCATAGCATTGACAGATACTAAAATACATTGCAATATTATATAGTCAGTACAAAAAAATCTTTAATATGACATTTATTGAAATGAACTTAAATGTCTGAACTCTCTGTCTCTCCGTGTGTGTGTGTATGTGTGTGGGTGTGTGTGGGGGGGCTTTACATCCCTCAGTAAACCTTATCTTGAAATTCTAATTGTTTCTCAAAGCTCTAAGTCCAACTGTACTTTTAGCAGCCAGCAGAGACCTATAGTTCTAATAGCAAATATATTTAGCTTAATGATTTTTATGGAGCCTCCAATTCCTAGAATATATTAAATCACCTATATTACCTTGTCTTTACTAAATTGAGAGTCTGGAGATTTAGTTAAAATAACTTGAAAACTCTCAACTTTGTATCTATATATACACAATTCTAAAACTAGGAAGAGACTATAGTAATTTAAATATTCTGTAGTTTTCATTAAACTACTGATGTCTTTTTACACTTCATTTAAATTATTAGTTATTCTCTAAATGAACCAGCAAGGTGTCAGTGCTGCTCTGCTACACAAAAGTGCCTGACTCAAGCTTATTAGGAAAAGATTGAAATTTTTGTCAAGTAAGGAGAGATAACTTTTGCTGCGTGGGGGGAAATAGGAATCCTCTAAGTATAACAAAGGGAGTATTTTACAATTATGGACATGATTTGAAGTAAAGGCCTTTGATGTTGTTCTCCTGGCCCAGACTGTTAATAGTTTTCTTGTTACTCTACTGGGTCCCCTTTATTGGGAATCACAAAACTTTTATCTGTGGCTTTGACAGTGACCACAATCCTCTATGACAGAAGGTTGCTTTTCCCCTTATTCTTCTGACAGGTCAATTCAGTGTTCCTTAGCTTTTCAAAGTAGAAATCGCTTCAAATCTTACTTATTAATACATAGAGCTGTGGAATTGAATCAACTCCTTTGCCATTCTTGCTACCTGTACCAGTATTCTTTTGTAGGACTCAGCCTGTCCTTAAGAGTTATAATAGGGGCTTGGGCAGTAGCGCAGCAGGTTAAGCACATGTGGTGCAAAGCACAAGGACCAGTGTAAGGATCCTGGTTCAAGCCCCCAGCTCCCCACCTGCAGGGGAGTCACTTCGCAGGCAGTGAAGCAGGTATGCATGTGTCTATCTTTCTCTCCCCCTTTCTGTCTTCTCCTCCTCTCTCGATTTCTCTTTGTCCTATCCAACAACAAGCAACAGCAACAATAATAACCACAACAAGGCTACAACAACAAGGGCAACAAAAGGGGGGGGGAGGCCTCCAGGAGCAGTGGATTCATGGTGCAGGCACTGAGTCCCAGCAATAACCCTGGAGGCAAAAAAAAAAAAGAAAAAAAGAGTTATAATAGTTCTGTTCATGGCGATGGGATTCTGTGGAATTGCCTTTAGAACTATAGGTTTTATCAGTATATTCAGAGTTTGTGTTACAGAAATGGAGCCATTGCATTTTCTTTGCTTAGTCTGGATGCTACAATTTCATAAACTTTATCATTATCTTAACCTTTTTCTGGAAAAAGTAACTTATTGAACTGCCAAATTAAAAAAAATTCTTGAAACATTTTGTGAACGCCTGTTCTCTTAAAGCCTACTGTAGTTTTTGAAGTTCTAGATATATTCATCTTCTAGCTTCACTTGGAATTTCAGTTTTTTCAAGGCTATGAAACTGAAGAATAGATCTCCCTCAAGTATTTTTTGAGGAATAGCTATACTGTTTTTCATTATATATATATATATATATATATATATATATATATATATATATATATTACTATATTTTCTAGTAGTTTTTTTCTACAATTTTTAGATATTTCTGCATGTAAATCCATTTTCCTGACAATTGGGATACTTTTCTTTCTTCTTTTCTAATTGCTTTTTTTTTCCTAATTTCCATAGCTTACCTAATTGTTTTGGTTAATAGTTTTAGTAGTATGTTGAATAAGACAATAAATGGCATTCTTTACATGTCCCTCATCTTATATAGTGCACTTCTGTTTTTTTAGCATTGAAAGTGAGTTATTGTATATAGTCTTTAATAACTGTAAGTTCATTTAGATTTTTTTTATTCCTTCATGACAATCTCAGTAGTTAGTATAGTTCTAGGAATTAATCCATCTCCTTTAAGTTCCTAATTTGCTGGCATGTCACTGTTCATCGTATTCTCTTATCCTTCCTATTTTTCTGATGTCAGTTCTATTAGTTTATTGAATCCCCCCTTTGTTTTTGTTAGTAATCTAGCTAAGTATTTGTTAACTTTGTTGTATTTATTTAAAACTAACTTATCAGCCAACTCAGTGTGGCTGGTTTTTCTTTTTCTTTATTATATTTATTTGCATTACAAACTAATATTTTCATCCTTCATCTAACTTTGGTTTTAATTAACTCTTTTTATAGTTCATGGAGTAAAAACTTAACAGTTTTATTTGACAACTGTCAAAACACTGTTTTTGTTTACTTACTTGTTTGGTTTTTTTTTTTTCTTTGTCACTTTTTATTTGTGACTAATAGTGGATTACAAGACTATAAGGTTACACAGTATAGTTCCACACTGCATCCACCACCAAAGTTCTGGAGGCTGGGGGCAGAGAAATTAATAATGTTTTGATACATCAAAAATGGTTTATGTTTGTTTGTTATTACCAGGGCTTCATCACTACAAATTGACATTTTCAGATAGAGAGATGGAGAGGTAGGAGAAGAGGAAGAGACAGAGAGAGAGAGAGAGAGAGAAGGAAAGACATCAAAAACCCAAAAGCTCCTTCCAGTGTGGTGGAAGCTAGACTAGAAGCTGGGTTTTGAGTAAGTAATATGAGCACACTCATACCCAATTTTCTGAGATGTTTTGCTGGCCTCACAGAAATTTTAATTGTCATTTGTCTCAGGATATGTCACAATTTCCCTGTAATATTTATTTATTTATTTACTAGTTAGTTGTCCAAGCATAGGCTGTCCAAATTTCGCAAATTTGTTAATTTTCCAGTTTTTCTTTTGCTATTAATTTCTATATTCATTACACTGGGATAATAAAGTAAAAACGGATGTCAGTATTTTTTCATTTGTTTAGACTTTTTTTTTATTTAAGAAAGGATTAATTAACAAACCATAGGGTAGGAGGGGTACAATTCCACACAATTCCCACCACCCAATCTCCATATCCCACCCCCTCCCCTGATAGCTTTCCCATTCTCTATCCCTCTGGGAGCATGGACCCAGGGTCATTGTGGGTTGCAGAAGGTAGAAGGTCTGGCTTCTGCAATTGCTTCCCTGCCGAACATGGGCATTGACTGTCAGTCCATACTCCCAGTCTGCCTCTCTCTTTCCCTAGTAGGATGGGTCTCTGGGGAAGCAGAGCACCAGGACACATTGGTGGGGTCCTCAATCCAGGGAAGCCTGGCCGGCATCCTGATGACATCTGGAACCTGGTGACTGAAAAGAGAGTTAACATATGAAGCCAAACAAATTGTTGAGCAATCATGGACCCAAAGCTTGGAATAGTGGAGAGGAAGTGTTAGGGGGGTACTCACTGCAAACTCTAGTGTACTTCTGCTTTCAGGTATATATTTTGCAGTAGTTTACGGATACGTGTGAACATATGCTCTCTCTCACAGAAACTGGTGTATATCTAGGTTATGGGACTTTGTTAGAAAGTGAACCACCTGAGATGGAATTAGAGTATACTATGAAAGGATAGGTCTCACCCGAGTAATGAAGCTGAAGGGTTGTCATTCCACACGTGAAGTCTCTGGACACAGTCTGAAGTGAAGCATGTTGAGGTGGCCATCGTTGTGTTGGTTAGGTTGTGATCGGCAGATGCAATATTATTTGATATGAATTCGGAGAGGCATACAGGAAAGTGGGCCCTATCTAAAGATTCCAGGACTGGGGGAAGTAGAGGCTCTATAGTGGAGATGTGAGGTTCATGCTGTCTTAGGGTTCCAAAAGACAATCAATAGTTAATGTTATCATCACATTAATTGGTAATTGGGTTAACTTTGAAAAGTCCTTTTGTTAGGGTTTGATGTACAGTACCCTGTATCTTGTATATAGCTGTGCTATTGGTTGCTTCTGATCTACTTGTTTTAGGCTTTTGAGAGAGTCCGCCTATCAAATACACAGCCTATATATTGAAAAGATTCAGTTTGTGTTTTGAAAAACTTCGAGACATACAATTAATTTTCCCCCTCTCGTATTAACTAGTGATTTATATGACTACATTTTACTAGGAGTGTACATAAACACCATTCCCACCACCAAAAGACTGTGACCCATCCTTCCCACCCACTCCCACCCCCCAAAGTCCCAGGAAGCTGCATGTCTACCCCTCACCACAGGGTTTTTACTTTGATGCCCTACTTACAATTTGGTCAGGTCCTGCTTTTAGTTTCCCTTTCAGATCTTCTTCCTCAACTTCTGTTGATGAGTGGGATCATCCATACTCATATTTATCTTTCTGACTTAGCTCACTTAACATAATTCACCTCAGAGGAGATCCAAAAGGCTAATAAACATATGAAAAACTGCTCTAGGTCACTTGATTGTCAGAGAAATGCAAATTAAGACAACACTAAGATACCAACTCATTCCTGTAAGAATGGCATACATCAAAAAGGACAGAAGCAACAAATGCTGGAGAGGTTGTGGGGACAGAGGAACCCTTTTACATTGCTGGTGGGAATGTAAATTGTTACAGCCTCTGTGGAGAGCAGTCTGGAAAACTCCCAGAAGGCTAGATATGGACCTTCCATATGATCCAGTAATTCCTCTCCTGGGGTTATACCCCAAGGTCTCACTCCATAACACCCAACCAAAAAGAGGTGTTTACTCCTATGTTCATAGCAGCAAAATTCATAATAGCTAAAACCTGGAAGCAACCCAGGTGCCCAACAACAGATGAGTGGCTGAGAAAGCTGTGGTATATATACACAATGGAATACTATGCAGCTATCAAGAACAATGAACCCACCTTCTCTGACCCATCTTGGACAGAGCTAGAAGGAATTATGTTAAGTGAGCTAAGTCAGAAAGATAAAGATGTTTAGACATTTTGACTCTTAAGATCTATCTCAGAGAAGGGACTTTAGGTATTTTAAAAAAGCATATTTCTATTGCTACAAATGGAATATTCTATAGATATGTTAGATGCAATTGGTCTGCAATATTATCTAAGTTGTCAGTTTCTTTATTAATCTGCTATCAGGTTCATCTATCTATTATTAGCTTGAAATGTTCCATTAAAGCATCCCACATTGATTGAGTCTATTTCTTCACACTGTTCTGTCAATTTGTCGTGTATTTGAATGTTCTGCAATTAAGGACATATATGCTTATTTTTATTTTTATTATTTATTTATTTATTTATAAAATGGAAACACTGACAAGACCATAGGATAAGAGGTGTATAGTTCCCACCAACAGAGCTCCATATCCCATCCCCTTCCCTGATAGCTTTCCTATTCTTTAACCTTCTGGGGCTATGAATCCAGGGTCAGTTTATTTATTTTTTGTAAGGATGTTATCGATCTTTATGTTATCATTGATGCTGTCTTGTTATTGAAATTGGGGTCAAAGTCCAAGCCTTCTTCTTTTTTTTTTTCCAAATCATTTTATTGGGAAAATAATGGTTTACAGTATAGCTGTTGGCAAATGAGTATAATTTCTCATCTCCCCATGGTAGGTGCCTGAAAAATACTCTCACTTCCAATATAGGTCATTTTCTACCACAGTGCACCAGGACCCAGTGCCCCTTCACCTCCTCCCTATCCCCTTCTCCCCTAAAATTCATTGCTTTCATGAAATATGCCAAATGAGTCTAAGTTTTACCTTGAGTTTTCCTTTCTTTCTTAAGTTCCATATGTAAATGAAAATATACAATACTCATCCTTCTCTTTATAGCTTATCTCACTTAACATGAGCATCTTACATCTATGTTTATAATTGTTATAGCTTCCTGGTGATTTGATCCTTATGTACTATAAAAAGTCCCTTTTTGCCTCTTATTACTGTCTTGAACTTGATGTCTGTTTTTGTCTGATGTAAAGTACAGTCACCATTGCTCTCTTCAGGTAATCATTTGCATGGTATTCTTTTGGATCTTATATTTTCTATCTGTGTATATCTTTATATCTAAACTAAGTCTCAAACATTTACATCACATTTTATAGTAATTTTTTACTCTCTTTAGTGTATGGTTCAAGTACCCTAAACACTTTAAGACTTAGGAAAATTGGGGAATGACTTCAATATCCTTTGAATGACTTAATATATATATATATATATATATATATACACATATATATATATATATTTAGATATTGACTACCATATATCTCAAAGACAGGAAAGAACTTTCTTACTTTAGTCATTTAATCCCTTTGGTTCTAAGGTGTACTTTCTTAGCAGTAAATACAAATATGTACCCAGCCAAGAAGCATTAGTTGATCACAAAGCTTGAGCTAACATAAAAGGAGCCAGTTCTTCACTTATGCAAATTAGAATAAGTTGATGGAATATATTAAAGGTAATTTTGTATGCTATACACTTAAAAAAAGAGAATGATTGCTTATTTTTCCTTTACGAAGTATTTTAGTAACGTAATACTGGCATTTTATTTAAATAATTTATTTGTCATCAGTGTCATAACTTAGTTACAGTGCCTGCAGTACAACTCCACCACTCCTGGTGGTCATTTTCTTTCTTTTCTAGTAGAGACAGAGAGAAAAAGAGAGAAAGAGAGAGAGAGAGAGAGACCTATAGCACTGCTTCACAGTTCAGGAATCTTCCACACCTGTAATTGACTGGTGTTTTGAACTCTGATTCTCCTATGTGGCAATGTGTGTGTGCGTGCACTCTGCTGGTACATCACTATCTTGCCCTGATAATTTATTTAAAGTCAATTCAATCAAATGTTTGACTTTTTGTCCAGTATGAATTTATTTAGTAAGGTACTCATATATGTGTTGAGCACTAAAATGTGCTTAGCACAATGAAAATAAAATTATAGGGGCCAGATTGTGACTCACCCAGTAAAGGGCACGTTACCATGAGTGAGGACCCAGGTTCAAACTCCCAGTTTCCACCTGTATGAGGGAATCTTCATAAGTGGTGGAGCAGTGCTGCACATGTCTCTCCTTTTTTTCTCTTTCCCTCTTTATTTCTCTCTTCTTCTCACCCTCTAACAAATGTGAGACAACTTTGCATAACCATTGTGCTATCTCTGCCTCACCCTGCTTTACCTCTTGGTCAGGAGTGAGTGATTAAGCTAAAAAAACCTACTTATAGGGGAAAAAAATCCCTCAGGCTACCACAGCCTACAGGGATGAAAAAGAACAAAAGAGGCTTTAACAGCTACTGTTCTTCAACTCTGGGATTGAGATAACATTGAAACAACTGTTAATTTCCACAACTGTGAATTCTTTACATACCTTACTAAGACACAAGGCAATACAGGCAAGAGTGATCAGTGAACTGAAAAGTACTGATAAAAGAACCTCATAACACACTATACTAATGGTTAAACCAAAAAGAAACATTGGAGAATTGAATGAGGACAAAAGTCCAGCTAAAATCCCCCAAAGGTAGAAGCACAGAAGAATGAGATCAATATCCAAATACTAACTGAAAAATTAATCACAGGAGTGAGGAAAGAGTTTGAAAGAATTGTCATCAGAAATGCAGAAACAACAAATGAGAGTCTGAAAGAAAACACTATCTTGAGGTAGTTGGAGAGCTGAAAGCTGAAATAGCTGAATTAACAGCACAACTACCTGAGCAAACTAATACAGTATCAAACAGGGTAACAAAATAGCTGAGTTACAGAAAACAACAGAGGGGAGAGAGAATAGAATGAGTGAGGCAGAAAACAATATTATCCAGGTCTAGGATGAATTAGAAAAAGCTAAGAACGAAGCAAGAGATCTCAAAAAGAGATTAAAAGATTGAAAACAACAATAGAGACATATGGGATGATGTCAAAAGAGGTAATATATGCATTATTGACTTGCAAAGGAAGAAAGAGATGGAGGGGAAGAAAGAATTCTACTGGACATAATAGTTGAGAACTCCCCTTGTCTAGATAACATAAAAGATATAAAGGTTTAAGAAGCCCAGAGGGTCCCAAACAGAATTAACTCAGATTTAAGGACATCAAGATATATCATATTTAGACTGGAAAGGAATAAAGATAAAGAAATGATCCTGAAGGCTGCAAGAGAAAAACAAAAGTCAACTACAGAGAAAACCCTTAAGATTAGCAACAGATATCTCCACACAGACACCACAGGCCAGAAGAGAATGGCATGTCGAGTGCTCAATGACAAAGGCTTTCAACCAAGACTACTGTATCCTGCTAGACTTTCATTCAGACTAGATAGAGGCATAAAAACCTCAGACAAGCAATAGTTGAAAGAATCAACTATCACCAAGTCTGCCCTGAAAGCAATTCTGAAAGGTCTCCTATAAACAATCAAATCATAAACATGTCATATATCAGAACACTCTGAAATTTTAGAATAATGGCATCAAAATATATTCATTCTATAATATCAATAAATGTCAGTGGCCTGAATTTACCTATTAAAAGGCACAGAGTAGGAAGATGAATCAGAAAACACAACACAACCATATGTTGTCTGCTGGAATACACCTAACTCATCTAAGACAAACACAGTGAAAGGAAGAAAACTACCATGCAAGCCAATAGACCACTAAAAAGGGAGGGGAGCAGGAATAGCTCTGCTGTGCACATACCTGACATGATAGACCTTAAAATAAATAAAATTTAAAAGATAGGGATAGACATTACTTACTGCTCAGAGGATCAATCAGTCAAGAGGACTTAATGATTATCGACATCTATGCTCCTAAGGAGAGGCCATCTAAATACATCAAACATCTACTGAAAGGGCTACAACCATATATTAATAGCAACACAGTAATAGTAGGGGACTTAAAACACCCCACTCTCTCAACTTAACAGGTCAACCAGGCAGAAAATCAATAAAAAAATTAGTAAGCTAAATGAAGAGATAGATAAACAAGAACTATTGAACATTTTAAAAGTAAAAATTTAGCACTAAGCAGAATTTGGACTGGAGTTGGTGTACTGTACCAAACTAAAAGACTGGGCTGTGAGGGAGAGTCCAGGTCCTGAAACAGGATGGAAGAGGACCTAGTGGGGGCTTGTATTGTGTGGAAAAATGAGAAATGTTATTCATGTACAAACTATTGTATTTACTCTCAACTGTAAGACATTAAACCCACAGTAAAGAAATAAAAAAGGAAAAAAATTAAAAGAGACAAATGAATAAAAAAAAAAATGAAAGAAAGAAAAGAGAAAAAAAGAACAAAAGACTACTGGGAGAACAGTGGCACCTTGCAGACACCTAGCCTGAGCAATAACTCTTTTGGCAAGAAAGAAAAAAACAAAAGGATAAAATGTAAACATATACGAAGTGCAAGGACCAGTGTAAGGATCCCGTTTCCAGCCCCCAGCTCCCCACCTGCAGGGGAGTTGCTTCACAGGCGGTGAAGCAAGTCTGCAGGTGTCTATCTTTCTCTCCCCTTCTCTGTCTTCCCCTCCTCTCTCCATTTCTCTCTGTCCTATCTAACAATGACGACATCAATAACAACAACAACAATAAAAATAAGGGCAACAAAAGGGAAAGTAAATAAATAAAATTTAAAAAATGTAAACAGGGAGTCGGGCGGTAGCGCAGCAGGTTAAGCGCAGGTGGCGCTAAGCACAAGGACCAGCTGAAGGATCCCGGTTCGAGCCCGCGGCTCCCCACCTGCAGGGGAGTCACTTCACAGGCGGTGAAGCAGGTCTGCAGGTGTCTGTCTTTCTCTCCCCCTCTCTCTCTGTCTTCCCCTCCTCTCTCCATTTCTCTCTGTCCTATCCAACAACAATGACATCAATAATAACTACAACAACAAAAAAACAAGGGCAACAAAAGGAATAAATAAATAAATAAAATTTTAAAAAATGTAAACATATAAATGGTAATTAAGAATCTTGCCTTTATTGAATTTATAATCATGTGAAAAAAATTATATAGATGCCATTCATTGATGTTGTGTTAGTGATAGAAACATACTAGTTATGTCAACTGTGGGTATATTCATGTAAATGTGATAAAAAAATCCACCTACGTAAATACATTAATACATATCTTTTCCCAGCATTATCAAAATGTGGTACTATATATATTCAATATAACACACACACACACACTTAACAAAAACCATAAGGCTAACTCTATCTTTCACTGTCAGGCCAGTTGAGTAGCTGTTGAGTAGCAAGTTGAGTAACTGACACAGAAAACATATCTACATAGAACTGCTCATCTTCGCAACTTTGTTCTCTACAACCAAGTCACCTATGATGAAAATCTCTGTGTGTCCAAATATAGACAACTTCATAAATACTGTAACAAAATTACAAATTTCTGCTTGGAATACCTATGTCTGTAATTTCCAATAAATTTCCCATTTGTGAAACTTTAGAATATCAATAATGAAGACATGTGTATCCTTATTAAAATTTATTAATCAAATTTAGCCATTGGTTTAATTAGCGTTGGGCTTCATATATAGAAGAGAAATGGGATTAAAACAAAGGGGACAAAAAGGCAGATAAAATGTAGGTAATGTGTATATGTTTTTGCTTCTTGTAACCAAACTAGAACTCAAGTTCATTTATGCTAATATAAAGATGGTACTTGTGTCTGTGTGTACAGACCTGTTCTCTGAGGAAACCTCTATAATATTTCAGTGATGACAAAAGAAACTCTCCCCAAGGCCAAGTCATATGTAACTTGTCACTCTCTGGGAGTCCTGTCAAGTCAGCTAATATAAATAATCATCCTTGTATCTCCTTGCAGCTTTGTTAATTCCATCTATCATTTGTCTCCTTGATCACTTTATTCGTAGATAAGGGAAGAATGACTTTACAAGAGGACATTGGTTTTTAAGAGATTACTTTCATGCCTTTTACTAAGTATTTAATCAAAATACATGAACATGTATATTCATGCTGGAAAGGTGTAATTATTCATAATCATCTAATATGAATAACTATTATTATTAAAGGCTAAAAATAAGAAGCAACCCAAAGATTACTTAAAGAATACATCACCAATGTGTTATAGTTGTACCACAGAAAATTACACAGTTATGGATGAACATCAAAAACATTTTTTTTTGTAGGGCACTTTTCACCTCTGCCTTATAGTGGTGCTGGGGATTAAACTTGGGACTTTTGGTGCCTCAAGTATGAAAGTCTCTTTGCATAACCATTATATTATCTCCTCAACCCTTCTCAAAAGCATATGTTAAATGAATTAAGTCAAACAGGAAAGATTATATGCTTTGTAATTCTTAAATGAAATGTAAGAAAAAGCATATTTATAATGCAAGGTGTCTTTGCCTGGAAACAAGAATAGACAGGATATGTTCATACTGCCTTAAAGTAACTATTGAGGGAATAATGGTTCATATATTTTGCACTAAATTGCATATGTACAAAAATGGGGGTTCATTTTTATATGTTTAGCTTATGGGTGCTTCTAATTTTGTTATTTATTCATGATTTAAGTGTGTTTAGTAGTGTTATAAGACTTTAGGGATGTATTTTCACATATATTGGTATTTTTATAGTTTTTTAATACTTAAAATTTACTTGTGAGTGAACAGTAAGATATTTCACATTGCAAATATGTTCTTTATATTGACTGTATTGAGCAAAAGAAGTGTCCTTTGAAGTATCTGTGTTGAGATGAGTGATTGTCAATTAATTAGCAACATTTATTTATATTTAATTTTTCTTGTTTTCATGCTTAAAATCCTTTCAAATAATTCATCTTATGAATATTAAAATAGTCTATAAACATCTAGACAACACTTTTCAAGAAGAGTGCTTGCTTTCTTGAAGAATAAAACTGTTAGGTCCATCTTGGAAATAAATGGGTTATATGCATTTAGAAATTGCCTCAAGGTTTGCATTTACAGTTTATCTTTCTTGTAAGTGAAACCCATTTAAGTAATTGAAAGCTTGTCAGCTTGATTTTTCATCATTTCAAAATCTAAAATGGTAAAATTCAGTAATAATTCTCTTTTCCACCAAATTTTCCAGATCTAAATAGAGTTTGTTTATAGCAAAAATAAACTGTACCTGTCTATGGTTAGTGCTTTGGTCTTTTTTTAATTTTATTTAAGAAAGGAGACATTAACAGAATCATAGGATGGGGGGATACAACTCCACACAATTCCCACCACCCAATCTCTATATCCTGTCCGCTCCCCACTAGCTTTCCCATTCTCTATCCTTCTGGGATCATTGACCCAGGGTCATTGTGGGTTGCAGAAGGTGGAAGGTCTGGCTTCTGTAATTGCTTCCCCACTGAACATGGGCGTTGACTGGTTGGTCCATTCTCCCAGTCTGCCTCTTTCTTTCCCTAGTAGGGTGGGTCTCTGGGGAAGCGGAGCTCCAGGACTCATTGGTGGGGTCTTCAGTCCAGGGAAGCCTGGCCGGCATCCTGATGGCATCTGGAACCTGATGGCTGAAAAGAGAGTTAACATACAAAGCCAAATAAATTGTTGAAGAATCATGGACCCAAAGGATGGAATAGTAGAGATAAAGTGTTGGGGGTACTCACTGCAAACTCTAGTGTACTACTGCTTTCAGGTATATATTTGCCCTGGTTTATGTATATGTGTGGACATATGTTCTATCTCCTGGAACCTGGTGTATATCTAGGTTTTGGGACTTTGTTAGGAAGTGAACCACCTGGGATGGAGTTAGAGAATACTATGAAAGGAAAGGTCTCACCCGAGTGATGAAGCTGAAGGGTTGTCATTCTACACCTGAAGTCTCTGGACACTGTCTGAAGTGAAGCATGCTGGGGTGGCACTCGTTGTGTTGATTGGATTGTGATCAGCAGATGCAATATTATTTGATAAGAATTGGGATAAGCATATGGGAAAGTGGGCCCTACCCTAGGGTCCCAGGACTGGGGGAAGTTTAGGCTCTATAGTGGAAATGTGAGGTTCCTGCTGTCTTAGGGTTCAAGAAGACAATGTTTTAAACCCTATTTACCTAATGCTTCTAGTTTTGCTCATGTAAGATTTATTTATGATTTGGAGGAACAAAATATTTATCTAACATGATATCTCAATATGCATTAAGCAGTAGAAATTTGTAACTGCCATCACTTATTTCTCTTTTAATCATGATTCTTCAATTTCAGAAATTATACTGTCGTTAATTCCAAAATCATCGTGGTTACAATAAGGCCTGAACCTAAAACAACTGATTCATTCCTGGAAATAGAACTAGCTCATTTAGCTAATGTAAGTATTATCCACTTGACATTGAGTCACTTATAGAATTAATTTATCAAAAAGGAAAATGATCACTCAAATGATTTATGATATTACAATATATTGCCTAGGATTTTCAGAGCTGCAAATGAATTAATCTGTTATGAATGTGTGTACTAAATAGAAATGATAAGACCATTGTTATGTTATTCCTATGCTATTGTTCATGATAAAACTGTTAAAATATCAGAGGGTAGTTAATAAGTATAATGGTGATAAGCATCTTTATTACACTTTATGCTAAGCGATAGGTGGAAATAAGGTGAGTAAAAACTTGTCTCCTTAAGTGGTGGGGAAAACCCATGATGCAAAAAAAAAATGGTTTTAAGATGAGTGCAATAATAGAAGTTGTAAACTTAATACAAAGATGGATGATGAACTCTATGGTAGGAGGGTGGCTAAGATGCCATCTGAAAATTCTAAAGTGAGTACTAGAGATGGTTTCTTACAAGTATGTTTCTAGGAATTTAAACTTAAACTGCCCATCTCAGAATGTCAAGAACCCTTTCTTAAATCCTCTTAATGTCATCTGAAATTATTTGTATCTTATCCAGTTGTTACATAGAAATTTGATGGGAGTTGGGCGGTAGGACAGCAGGTTAAGCACAGGTGGCGCAAAGCTCAAGGACTGGCGTAAGGATCCTGGTTCAAGCCCCCGGTTCCCCACCTGCAGAGGAGTCGCTTCACAGTGAAGCAGGTCTACAGGTGTCTATCTTTCTCTCCCTCTCTCTGTCATCCCCTCCTTCTCCATTTCTCTCTGTCCTATCTAACAATGACAACATCAACAACAACAATAATAACTACAACTATAAAAAAGGGCAACAAAAGGGAAAATAAATACAAATTTAACCAAAAGAAAAGAAATTTGAAAGATCTGCTTATCATTTACATATGCTCTTTGACACATAAGTCATTAATTATTAGGGGATAGAAATGTGTGTTCTATTAAGGATTTTACTTTTATACTTTCTATATTAAACTGATCTCATATGTTGCATGTACATTTTTTATTCCTTGCAAAGTTACCATGAAGATGACCTTCACATTCAGGTACAGAAGAACACAAGTCTGTGATTTTCCCAAACCCCTTATTGTCTTCTTCCCCCTTTGCTTTGATGCAATACATCAAAACCAGTCCAAGTTTTACTTTGTATTTCTCCTTCCTATACCACTTACAGATGAGGCAATTGCATATCCAGCATTATTTTTTTAATCATTTTACTTAGTATGATTTTTCAATCTCCATTCAAAATGAAGAAGGTGACTTGATCATTCTTAATATCTGAGTAGTATCCCATTGTGTATACATATACCATAATTTTCTTAGCCACTCATCTGTTATTAGAAACCTTGCTTTCTTCCAAGTTTGTGCTATTACAAATAGTGCTGCAGGGGCCAGGTGGTGGAGCACCTGGGTGAGCGTACACATTATAGTGCATAAGGACCAGGGTTCAAGCCCCTGGTTCCTACCTGCAGGGGGGAAGCTTCATAAGCTTCAGGTGAAGTAGGATTGCAGGTGTCTCTGTCTCTCTACTTCTCTCTCTCCCTATCTCCTCTCAATTACTCCCTGTCTCTAGCCAATAATAAATAAATAAATAAATATTTTAAAAAGAATTTTAAAAAATGTGCTGCTAAGAACATAGGTATGCAAAGATCTTTGTGGATGGTACTAGACAGGACTGTCCATTATCTTCTTTAGTAATTAAAACAGTGTTAGAAGTACTAACTATAGCAAATAGGCAAGAGAAAGGAAGTAAATGGGTATAGATTGGAATAGAATTCAAACTGTTACTCTTTGTTATAGGATAGAATAGTATACATAGAGAATACTAAAGAATCCTGAAGAATATTTCTAGAAATTATTTTACTTATTTATTTTATATAAAGTGGAAATATTGACAAGACCATAGGATAAGAGGGGTGTAATTCCACACAATTCTCACCACCAGAACTCCATATCCAATCTCCTCCCTTGAAAGCTTTCCTATTCTTTTTTTCTTTAAATCGTTAAGTATTTTTATTAACAATGTATATAGCATATATTCTTTCTTTATGTTTTATTATTTTATTACACAATATAATAAGATGACAGTTTAAATAATTAATATAAAAAATAAGTGTCATTTATTTATGTAAACACAAAATCAGAAGAAGAAATTCAGAAATCAAGTTCATCTATAATGGGAGCAAAAACAAATAATCTAGGCATAAACTTAACAAAAAAAATGAAAGACTTGTATACTGAAAGCCTATTTTAAGGAAATAGGAAAAAGACGCAAAGAAATTGAAAGATATCCCATGTTTATGGATTTGAAGATTTAACATAATCAAAATGACTGTTCTACCCACAGTTTATGAAAGATATAAAGCATAATATATGATGGAACAGTACTCTATATTTTGTCACACAGAGACACATGCACATAAACTCAAACTCACTCTGTCTCTTTCTCTTTCTCTCTCTCTCTTTCTCTGTCTCTGTCTCTCTTCTTGGTTTCTCTCTTCCTCTGTCAGATTATACAAAATAAAATGATAATAAAAAAGAAAGAAAGATTGTTCTCTGCAAACAGTGGCATGAAAATGAAGACAGTGAACTCCAGTGATAACCCTGGTGGCAAAAAAAAAAAAAAGGTTTAAAAGAAAAAAATTTTACTTTATTTTACTCAAAAATAAAATCTTGTTTTCCATTTTACTTCATATTTGTTTAAATATTTGCATTTATCTATATGGCTAGTCTCTAAAATGTATAAGAAAATCTAATAATTTATTGAAAATGTTTATTGAGACCAGTTTTGCAAACCTGGAATTTCACTGGTTTTTCAAATAAAATGTCTTCATTCAGTACAACTTATGAAAATAAATTGAATTATGCTAGTCTGCAGTCTAGTCTTGTTTTGCTGTTTATTTTTTATTTCTTCATCTAAACAACTCTGTTCTAGGCACGGTAATACTGCTATATTTCAGAGTTGAGAAAGTTCTAACAAATGTAATTGTTGCATTGTAGAAATATAAATGTAGGGAGCTGGGGTGGTAGTGCAGCGGGTTAAGCACAAATGGCATGAAGCGCAAGGGCTGGCGTAAAGGTTCAAGCCCCTGGCTCCCCACCTACAGGGGGTTCGCTTCACAGGCTGTGAAGCAGGTCTTCAGGTGTCTTTCTCTCCCCCTTTCTGTCATCCCCTCCTCTCTCCATTTCTCTCTGTCCTATCCAATAACAACAGCAGCAATAACAATAATAACTACAACAATGAGGATAAACAACAAAGGCAACAAAAGGGGAAAAATAAAAAAACATTAAAAAAAGAAATGTAATTGACAAATTGATTATGTGCTCATAAGATATGTGCATTCGTGAGATTTTTTTTTGTCATATATTCTGGCACTCTTAACAAAATCAAGCTAATAAATAAAGGAGTTAATGTTAAGTGTATAAACAGAATTAATCATGAGGCATGGCCTTTACAAATCATAGTGGGAAACACAATATGGCTATAATGAATGTTTGTTACCACTAAGTAAGCATAAGAAACAGTGTAAAGAAATCCCAGCATTCATCAGTGGTTATTTTCATGATACGAAAAGCTTATAAGATATAAGAGACTAAATATCACTTGGCAACCCTTAAGAAGGTGTAAATTTAGCTTAAAGACTGAGTATGTTTCTGCAAATAAGATGTTTATATCCCTTTACTTTTGAAGTTATTTTTCTACTATAGCTTTTGTTCATTTGGAAGAGACTTCAAATGTTTTGCCTGCTTAAATTTCTTGGTTATTTTATGGGGGAACTTTGAAATGATAACTAGACAAGTAGATTAATGGCTCTGCCAACTGCTGAGTTTGAGACAGAAATTGTTCTCTCTGAGTTGGTGGCTATATCTTCAATTTCCCCACTTGACTAAGAATTTATCCCTCTTGCAGTTCAAATTCAGTTCATTTTTATTCATAAGACATAATTGATATCATTCAAAAATGTTTAGAATACTATGCCATGCTATTATCAGAGCAGTGATCACAAAATATTTCCAGCTGAATCAGATAGTAAATATTTTAGGCATATGAGCCATATAAGTTGGACTCTGCTATTACACTGTGAAATCAGTTATAGCTAATATATAAACAAATGGAGTTGAGCTTGTTTCGATTTCTAAAAGAATCTATTTACAAAAGCAGATGGCAGGCCATATTTGACCCTTCATTTTCTAGTTTTTCAGCCCCATATGGTGAACAGAATAACACGACCTCAAAATAGCCATATCTTAATCCCAGAATCCATGAATACATTGCAGTACATGTCAAAAGGGACTGTGTAGATATGATTAAAGGTAAGAACATTGAGGTGGGGGAAATTATCCTGATTATCTGAATTGGTCTAACTTAAGCACAACCACCATTACAAGTGAAGAATCTGCTGCCCATGGTGACACATTTTCAAGAGCACATACATTACCTTGCACAAGGACCTGAGTTTAAGTTCCCAGTCCCCATCTACAGGAGGGCACTTCACAAGCAAGGTGTTTCTCTTTCTCTCTTCAGGACTATCTCACCCTTCTTAATTTCTCTCTGTTTTTATAAAAAAAAAAAAAGCCATACAAAGTATTGGATTTATAAGGCCATTACTGAGTCGCAGTCATAACTCTGGTCATAATTTAAAAATAAGTAAAGAACCTTTTCCAAGTATTGTGAAAAAGATGAATTGATTGCATTTGAGATGCAATGTAAAAGGTGCTCAGTTTGCTATGGCTGAGCTTTTAGTTGAAGGAAGAAGGCCATAAACTAAGGAATGTAAGAAACTTGTAAAAGTTTAACACACATTCCTTGTTGCCACCAAGGTAGAACTGTGGATCCAGTCCTACAACTACAAGTTGCTGAATTCTGCTGAAACTTAAATGTTCATGTACATGTATTCATCTCCATATACATAGAAAGATATATATTCCTCCTAACACTGTGACTTTAGATTTCTGAAGCTCTTGAACAGAAACGTGAGTTGCCCAGTATTCTGACCCAGAGAAACCACAAGATTATAACTTTGCATTGTTTCATGTGGCTATGTTTTTGGTAATTTGTTGTAATAGCAACAAGAAACAACCTTTAGTGGGAACACTGAAAAATAATTTTTGACTATGCAAAGAGACTTTCATGCCTGAGGTTCTGAAGTCTCAGGCTCAATCACCTGCACCACCATAAACCAGAGCTGATTAGTCCTCTGGTGGAAAAAAAAAAGACTAAAAATTAATTTTTGACTATGAAAACAGTATACATTTGTTTTCATTTTAGTGTCATTTGAATCATGTACACTACAATGCATCTAATACACTATTCAGTGAAAATCAATGAGCAATTAGAGATTATATTTTTGTCTTACTGATTATTGTGCCAGTACTTTAGGAACCTGATAAAAAAACCAGCAATGAGAAAAAAACTGTTGTGCAGTGGTGTATTAGGAGAAATTGGGGGGTATCATGAGACAGCATCACCTAAGCAGCCATGGAGGGAGGATGTTGTGCAATTAGGAGACGGCTGTCAGTGATAATTCTGTCATGAATATTATATATATATATTGTATATATATGTGTATATATATATAGTATAGATGAATATTCATCTATACAAAAGACAAAATAATGCTCTTAGTGACAACATGGAAGAACCTAGAGTGCACTCACTATGTCTAGTGAAATAAATTAAGAGGAGAAAAACACTTTCAGATAGATGAACTAAATAATAAGAAATAAACTGTTAGGCTATAATATCTATTATTATGCAAGAAGGGGTGAGGGAACAAATATGTATCAAACTGGAGAAAGGGGATCATTTTATAATGAAGTATAAAACTTGGTGGTATACTTGTTGAAATAATATTACATTATAAGAGTACATGTGTTTCAGGTGCTCTTTATACTGGTGTATTATTATTTAAAATGAATAAAAATAAAACAGGTTGATATTTAAGAATACAAGACTGAAATTTATATAGTAATGTTACCCTCAATAAAATAGTAATTAAAATAAGTAGAAAAATTCCCCCCCAAAAATGGAGTAGAATTTATACCACATATTGAGAGAATGTTTGGAAAACAATGGAAAGTCTATGATTTCTGTTGTTGAATTTTATTTCATGTTTTTTTTTTGTCAACTATATCAGCACCTTGTGGATGGTATTACACTTACAAGGACTGTGAAACAGATTATATGTTAATAGTCATAACCTAGAGAGGGTTTCTTTTACAAGTCAGCTTTTAGTGAGTTGCTATAGATTTGAGTATTGAAATTTTACATCTTCTAAGAACCTATTTCTCTTCACATGCATTACTGAACTTGCTAAAGAGTGTATTTGCATTTAGTAAACAATTATAAGCAGGATATAAAATAGCCATTGTAGATCATGTCAGTCATTTTGGAAACATTCTCAAAGAAGTCACATAATCTACTTGTACAGTTATATAGTAATTATAATCAAACTCTTATGAGCAAAGTAAGGAAGAATTTAATGAGTACAATCCAGTGTACAATTAATGTAATGACTTGGAAAAAAATTGAGAAAATTAAAAACAGTAGCGTCGTATCAGTTGAACAATCTTTCTTTCACATTCAGGGAATCAAGTTCCCGTTTACTAGAATATACAAGCAAATGAATCATTTTGGAACATCTGAGTCAGATCACTGAAAATAATGAAATAGGCATGAAGTCACTGCAGTTCTTTATGTCCTTAGATGCTTTTCCTGTGTGCTTGCTTTGCTTTTATAGACAATATGATATGTTTCAAAAGGACTAAGAAAGCTACAAGAAAATTAAGAGCCTTTCAGAATTAGGAGTTTACTATGGTACACAAACACTAAGCACTTGAAAGTTCGAAGAAATAGTAAAGTAACCATGTAATTTCTGTTCTGTGTGTCTTGAATTTGTTATGAATAAAATTATGGGGAGGAGTAATTATTAGTGTGCATATTCTTAGGTTAGCCTTAGTCTCAAAATTTATAAACTCAAGAAAGCCACCTTTTTAATAAGCATCTCAGATGATTCTAGAGTAGGTTCATAAACATTAAAATTATAAGTGTGGTTAAGACAGTATTAAATTTATTAATATCTTAAAAGAAACAATTGGTCATTATTTATTTTTCTGTTACATACTCTTAGATTTTTTGTAACAAGCTTCTTGCAGCTTTCTGGTTAAAAAATCATTTTATTGGTGAAACTTTCCCAATATATGAAATTGTTGTTTATCCAGTCTTTCATACTCATTGTGATGAATTTTGCTCACTAACATGTGCTAATAATACATATTAGCACCTAGCATTCTGTATTTTTACTTGTTTATGCTTTCTTTTTGTCTCTTTATCCGTGTGTGTGTGTGTGTGTGTGTGTGTGTGTGTGTGTGTGTGTGTGAATGTGTTTGCACACAGACATATATATCTATAAGAAAAGGAATTTTTCTTTTGTTCAATGCTGCATCCCCAGTATCATGAGAGATACTACTGATGTAACAAGGTTTTACTAAGACTTTTGCATGAATGTGTAAATTAATAGCTGACCTTGTTCTCATCATTTTGTGCTATCTCTTTTTGCCTTATGAGAGTAACTTACAGAATGAAATATATTCTAGAACTATTAAGTGTTAGGTCCATAAAGGATCTTCCTGAAACTAATTTATAAATATGAACACAAAAAGTAATATAGACATAGAAAAAGAAAATTGCCCATTAAATACATTACACACATGCACACATACCACCACTACCACCACAACCACCACCACCACCACTACCACCACCACTCCTGGTGGCCTTTTTTTTTCCCCAGATAGGAAATATAGAACAGTGGCAAGAATGAGACATAGAAGTGACATAACAGGATTACTTCATTACTTTCGATGCTTCCCCTTTGCGAGATATTCTCATGTGATGTCTGGGTACTCAAACCCATGTGCTCCATACCAGATGAGTCATCCCTCAGATAGATTGTTTTGGTTGATTGTTTTGGTTGATGTTTAGTAAGAGTATCTAACAAAACCTATTAATGCCTCTTGGAAGAGATATGTGCATGTTCTATAATGATTTGGGAGTCATGGTATAGTTTTTAAAGAGTGTAGAAGTAGATGAATACAAATTTTTAATTTGTGATATACTTGAGACAGCTTATTGCCAAAATACATATTTTTCAAGAAAATGCATTTTTTCAGTTGTTAAATACATAAAGTTTTAATAATGAAAAGATTAATTATACTGATTGTTTTGTCAATGAATCTTCAGTCCATCTGACTCATTTATCTGCTTTTTGTAGTTAAATGCAATTCTCCAATCTTGACCTGTATATTCGCATGCTGTTAAATTCTTGGTACTGTTCCCTGTTGGGATCACCATTTCCTATTACTGATTTTTCTGTAAATTCCTTTTAACAGAGCTTGTAACAGTGTCCCTTTGGAGATATTATCTGAAAATTATAACAAATATAAGTGGTTTCTCAGCCAAACCTTTTAACAATTTTTTCTTATTTTTTCTCTTCTTTTTTCTTTTTTTTATTTTTTAGTGTTTAAAATTGATTCATAATTGTTTTGTGCTTTCTATTTCCCATCACAATTTTATTCCTTAAGTTTTTCTTCCCTGTTTTCTTTCTTTTTTCTAAACTTAAAATGTTTAAATGACTGACCTCAGTTTATAGGAGGATATTTGTTGTATACATCCTAAAATGCATATTGAAACACAAGATATTGTAGTGAATTTTGAAACTTATAATAATTCTCCCATGAATGCTGCTAGTTTTCACAAAGACAGAATAGAGTTCTTGAAATAGGATCTTAAAGGACAGAGATGAAGAAGGTAGAAGATAAGAAATGTTGACTAAGATCTGGAATAAGTAGAAGAAGCATTTGTTGTCTTTATATTTGTGTCTCTAAGTGAAAGTTTTATTAGGAGAGTTAAAGTTAAAGAGATAACCAAACAATTATTTCTAGTCTGGTGCTTTTTCTTTTCTTTCTTTCTTTTTTCCTTTTCTTTTTTTTTCCTCCAGAGTTATCGCTGGGGCTCTGTGCAGGCACACAAATCCACTGTTTCTGGAGGCAATTTTCTCCATTTTATTGGATAGGACAGAGAGAAATTGAGAGGAGGTGAATAGAGACGGGGAGAGAAAGATAGATACTTGTGAATCAGACAGACTCCCACCTCCCACTTGTAGGTGGGGAGCTGGGGGCCGCGAACCAGGATTCTTGTGTGGGTACTTCCCCACTTTCATACTATATGTGCTTAAGTGTGTTAATGCCTGTCCCATGTATGGTGTTTTTTACAGTATTTCTTTCCTTGTAACCTGTTATAGATACTACTTTATTTAGAATATAGATACTACTATATTTAGAATCTTTATTTGTTTATGTACAGATTTATATTACTCTGACTCATACATTACTAAAATAAGTGAATTATATTTAGAAAATTTACATTGAATCCTACACTTGGTTTATATAGCCTTGAAATTTACTTCTCATACCCTTCTCTGCGATATTCTAGGAATAATAGTCTAAAAAGTTCTCTGAGCTTTTTTTTCTAAACAATACCTAGATAAATATAGTATATATTTGACATGATATTATAACTTTATTGATAATTTCTTAGAAGTTCTTATGAAAATTCCAAGTAATAAGCTTTCATAAGTCAGAGGAAGAAATCAATTTGAAACAACATTTCCCTCCTCATTCCTTGGACACTGAGATCCTTGCCTTCTATAAGAACCAGGAAGTGAAGAGCCCACTCTTTAAAAGTAAAAAATAAATTGTTCTAAGAAAGGTCATGATTCACCGTCTTTCATTTGTTCCCTACACAGCAAATCTTGAATAGAAATATCCGTAATTTTCTGTGTTGTTATATAAATATGCAATATGTATATTTCATTAACTTTCATAATACTATATACCTTTGTATTCAGAAATGAAAAGAATAATTTAGGGGCCAGGTGGTGGCGCATCTGGCTGACTGCACATGTTACAATGTGCAAGGACCCGGACTCAAGCCCCTAGACCCTTGGCTCAACCCCCCAGACCCCAATACAGGAGGAAACCTTCATGAGTGGTGAAGCAGTGCTGCAAGTCTGTTTCTCTTCCTCTTTATATCCCCCTTCCTCTCAATTTCTGGCTGTCTCTATCAAATAAATAAAGATAAAATTTTTTTAAAAAAATAGTTTTGAGGTTTAAGGATTTGATATGAAAGATTCTTGGAATATGTGATCTCTTGGGGATTTTGAAGGATGATAGTGATACTAAATGAATAATAAAAATGGCAGTAGAGATTTTATAAACTGTAGAATAATGAGTTTGATTTTTATTTCTAGGGAAATAAAATGAGCTTAAGTATAGAATGAGTTTAACAAAGATCCTGCCTAGGCTTTTAAAGATACTGTTTTACTACATATAATCCACTATCAGAGTTTGTACATATAATTAAAGTACGAAAGCAATAGTGAATGTATGAGATACCCAAATCAGGATTCTAAAAGCTTGTAGGAGACTTCAGTGAATGAACAATACCTGTTAATCTGAGGAAGAGAATACCAAAATACTTGATATTGTCTTTGCTTACAGTATTAAAACATATTTGTTTCAGGGGAATGAGAAAAATTTAAATCAAAATAACATGTTTAGCAGAGCACAAAACATAAATTAGAAGCATGAATATGGACAGGAAGCCAAAAAAAAAAAAAAACAACAATTCACACCAATTAGTACTTTTCTAAATATATTTCTTAGATTATCTGGTGTCAAAAATTCACTGTAGCATCCAAAAGATAATGGTAGTCAGTACATATTTACTGAACTGAATAAAATTTAATTCTATAGTTTATACTTTCTACATATTATATTATTTTATGTACTTATTTTTTCCCTTTTGTTGCCCTTGTCTTTTTATTGTTGTTGTAGTTATTATTATTGTTGTTGTTAGATAGGACAGAGAGAAATGGAGAGAGGAGGGGAAGACAGAGAAAGTGAGAGAAAGATAGACACCTGCAGACCTGCTTCACCGCCTGTGGAGTGACTCCCCTGCAGGTGGGGAGCCGGGGGCTTGAACCAGGATCCTCACACCGGTCCTTGTGCTTTGCGCCATGTGCGCTTAACCCGCTGCACTACCGCCCGACTCCCGTACTTATTTTTATTGAAGTGTTAATGACTTATAGTATAGTCTTTAATCCAGAGGCACAACCTCTCAAACTCCCTTGATAGACATCTAAAAAACACACCAGGACCCTAACTCCCTTGATTCTAGTATCTTCAATCATTTCTTTCCTTCCCCAGAGTCCTTTCCTTTGTTATAATACACAGTCCATTTTCTCTTTATATTTCCCCTTCCTGTCCTTTATCATTAACTTTCACCTATAACTGAGATCATTCAGCATTTCTCTTTCTGTCTTGTCTCACTCAACATAATACCTTCAAGTTCTGACCAAGACTTTGCAAGGGGCATGACCTCATTATTTTTAGCAGCTGCATAGTAATCCATTGTGTGTCTGTACTACAACTTTCTTAACCATTCATCTGTTGTTGGCATTTGGGTTGCTCCCAAGTTTGGGATATAAAAAACTGCTGCTATGAACATTGGTGTGTATAGGTCTTTTCAGATAGGATAAATTTACATTTCCACCAGCACTGTAGAAGAGTCCCATTCCCTACACAATCTCTCCAGTTGTTTCTGTCTTTTGATGTCAAATGGCATCTCATTATTGTTTATTATTTGCTTTTCACTGATCATCAGTAATTCTGCTAGCTCTAAATTCTTAGTTTCATTAAAAATTATTCTATATAGATATTATCTACTAATCAAGAAGATGTTGCAAGTCAACAAACTCTCTGGAAATGGACACTTAATGCTAACATCTTTTGACTCCAGGAAGCTCACCAATTGGAGACCTAAAAGGAAGTGGTGGAAGTGTTTGGATATACACATAATGCAGTATGCATTATGAATTAAATATAATGAGGGGGTCTGGAGTTAGCTCACCCATTGGAACATACACATTGCCATATATTAGGATGTGGAAGCAAGTCTCTGGCCACCACATGAGAAGGGAAGCTTCATGAACAGTGGATCAATATTGTGATGTCTCAACTTGTCTGTCTCTCTCTTACTCTGTATCTGTTTCTCATGCTCTACCTAAAATATTTTTCTAAAAGACTACTCCAAGAGTAGAGGGGTAGTGCAAATTCTAAGCCCCAGCAATAACCCTGATAGCCAAATAAGTATTGTGAATTATTTGATGTTTTCAAAGGACTTAATGCAACAATTAATATTTCAGATGACACTGTCATAAAAATATCAACCTTGTGAAAAGTCTTACTAAATTTTGTGATCTTTGGATATCATTTGCATGGCAGAATTCCATAAAGTTGGTTACAAGATCTACAAACAAACATACTTCTTGTGAAACCATATAAAGTATGCAAAGATAAGAAATATGCCATTCTGTTTGCATTTACAGATTCTTCAGTTTTTTCTGTATGTACTCAAGATACATTTATCCTTTCTCTTTATTTTTAGGGTACTTTGAATCCCTATTGTGTATTATGGGATGACTCAAAAACGTAAGTGACAGATGTTTTCTTACATTACGTTGGACTAAATATTCAAAGCACATTAAGTTATTTCAGCTGTCTGCTAGTCACCTGGAATATAATAAGTTAGTCAATGTGAATTATGCTAAGAGAGAAAATATTCTCCTTTTGAGTCTTCAGGATAGCCTGATGAATATGTTTGTGTGATGATGCCATCAGGTTATGTCCCAAGATAGTATTATATTACTTAATGTGGAAGGCACATTTCAATGTGAATTCCCTGAGGATTTTTTAAAAGCCCTAATATTTTAAAATTATAAATGCACAGTTGCTATCCCAACATATTCCCTAGTAATTCAGTTAATCACTGCAGAATAAAAATAGCAATTTATATAGTCATTATCAACTATATTGCTTTCATGACCTTGAATCTGTTATCAGAGTTATGCAATAATACTGTGTACCTTACAAATTTGTTTTGTTATAAAACATTGATTGACATTTAATTATCCTATTCATATATTTTAAAAATTAATGAAGGTGGAAGAAAATAATTACAATAAATGAGGATGAACAGTTCTTCCATATATCTCATTGTTTATTCTAGTAATTACAATATATCTGGCCAAAGTCATCTTAATGTTACTGGTAGTTACATGAGACTGTAGTGTGTCAAAGAGAAGAAAATGCATGCTAAGTCTTAAATTGACTCCTATACTTTTAATGGTTTTATTTCATTGTAGAAGCCAGAGAACAAAATTATTTTTTCTGTTTTGCTGCGTGTCCCATGGAGAGGAGACACATATCAATCACAAAAATATCACTATCTATATTTAATATCAGAAGGAAGTAACATGGTTGGATTCAAGATATGCTAAGATTTTTCTTTAGTGTTCATTATCTTAAAGATGATCAACATTTAAGATTTTATGTTGGTACTTCTCATCAGTAAAGATTGAGATTCTAGAAGAGGAGTATTAGTATTTCTTGATAAAGAACAAATCCTGTAGCAACATGCATAATCTCAGTATACTGATAAAGTTTAAAATGCAGTATCATTTGGTGAGAAATCATATTTCTAAGGTCCTCACTTCCCATTAAGAATATTAGTAGTATAGGGGGTCGGGCGGTGACGCAGTGGGTTAAGCGCATGTGGCGCAAAGCGCAGGGACCGGCGTAAGGATCCCGGTTCGAGCCCCCGACTCCCCACCTGCAGGGGAGTCGCTTCACAGGCGGTGAAGCAGGTCTGCAGGTGTCTATCTTTCTCTCCCCCACTCTGTCTTCCCCTCCTCTCTCCATTTCTCTCTGTCCTATCCAACAACGATTTGCGTCAACAAGGGCAATAATAATAACCACAACGAGGCTACAAAAAGGGCAACAAAAGGGGGAAAAAATGGCCTCCAGGAGCGGTGGATTCATGGTGCAGGCACCGAGCCCAGCAATAACCCTGGAGGAGGAAAAAAAAAAAAAAGAATATTAGTGGTATAGTAGGAATCTCTACTTGCTCTAAATTTGCTCTCCAACTTGATGCCATTAATTTTTCTTTTTGAACTCCTCTAGATGAATGGGTGATAGTAAAACATTTGCAATCTCTTTGATACCCAGAAAATGCACTGGTGTGGTATATCTAAGGCATTGCTTAATATGCTGCATATTTAAGAGAAGAATAAAATACTATAAAATCTCATTGAATGTTTTCTACCAAGAAAAATATGGCCTCTTTAGCTCCTGATTATAACTACTTACATATCTCCATGAATAATAATAACAAACTTTTATTTGGTTTTATTAGTTTCTTAATGGATAGTGTGTTTGTTATGTTGATTCAAATAAAAGAAAGTGCTAAGTTATACCAAAGAAACTTTAGGGAAGTTAAAGGGATACTATAAGAATAAATATTATCTCCTTATTGTGTATCTTTCTTGGTTTCCTCATATACTATGGTGTTAAGTTTAATTATAAAGCCATTTCTGTGTAAGATTGATGTTAAACTTAGGAGTTGATCTCTTCTGTTCCTAACATCTGGTGATAACACAGCTTTATCCATCACAAAGAGTATATCTTAGCTTTAAAAAATGTGACTTTTAGGTTGTCCTTGAAGAAAACTGTTCAGTAATAGGAGGCCTTTTTAGTTGTCTTTCAAAGTAGATTATATCAAGAGATCAGTACTGTTCATGTTTTCTTGATGTCTCTGAAAAGCGGTAAAAAAAAACAAAAAACTTTCCATTGTCACTTAGTGACATTTAGAACTTCTGTGTAATCACACTTTTTTTCATCACTAATTATGTTTAGATGAGCTTTAAAAAGTGAAGGCTATGACAACTTTATTTCTTTTCTTTATATCTTACCTTCTGTTTTGATAATTTCATATGCCTTTATTGATAAAATGTTCTTGGCACTGAGTTATATGAAATTATCAAAACAATACCTACAAGTATTATAGTTATAGTTAAGCAAAATTGCTTCTTTTATATAAATTATCTTTTCAGTATGATAGTAAAAAGACTAGAGATAGAGATAACTGGGTAGGGTATGTGCCTTGCTATACATGAAACCTAGGTTTGTGTCCTGATTTTGAAAACACATGAGAGATGATGTGGAACCAAAGGAAGCTCTGCTGCTATATTATCTCTCCCTCTCTCTGCTTCTCTCTTTATTGATCTGAATGAAACAGTGGCCCAGAGTAGTGAAATACATACATAAGGCCTCAGCTCTCCATAAATTTAAAAAAAAAAAAATGAGGGGGCCAGGTGGTAGCACAGCAGGTTAATCTCACAGAGTGCAAAGCGCACAGACCTGCATAAAGAACCTGGTTCAAGCCCCCAATTCCCCACCTGCAAAGGTGTCACTTCACAGTTGTCTATCCTTCTCTCCCCCTCTCTGTCTTTTCCTCCTCTCTTGATTTCTCTCAGTACTATCGAACAACAACAACAATGGAAATAGTGATAACAACAATAACCAGGGCAATAAAATGGGAAAAATGGCCTCCAGGAGCAATGGATTCAAAGTGCAGGTACCAAGGCCTAGCAATAACCCTGGAGGTAAAAATAAAAAATAAAAATAAAAAATAAATGAAGAAATATATAACTCTCAGAAACCTAAAAGTGGACCTACCTTATGACCCTGCAGTTCCTTTCCTAAGGATATATCCTAAGGAAACAAACATACCCATCCAAAAAGATTTGTGTATCTATGTTCATAGTAGCACAGTTTGAGGTTTTTAAATTTTATTTATTATTTTATTTATAAAAAGGAAACACTGACAATACCGTAGGATAAGTGGTGTACAACTTCACACAATTCCCACCACCAGAAATCCATATCACATTCCCTCCCCAGTAGTTTCCCTATTCTTTATCCCTATGGGAGTATGGAATCCAGGTCATTATGGGGTACAGAAAGTGGAAGGTCTGAACATGGGCATTGGCAGGTCGATCCATACTCCCAGCCTGCCTCTTTCTTTCCCAAGTTGGGTGGGGCTCTGGGGAATCGGGGCTCCAGGACACACTGGTGGGATTGTCTGTCCAGGGAAGTCTGGTTGTTATCATTGTAGCATCTGGAAACTAGTAGCTGAAAGAAGAGTTAACATATAAATCTGGACAATGGGTTGACTAATCATGAACCTAAAGGTTGGAATAGTGCAGATGAAGAGTTGGGGGTCTCCGTTTCATAGATAGTTAGTAGACCTATTTTATTTATATTCCAAAGGGCCCATGACTATACTAGTTATTTTTTTTTCTCCCAGAGCCTGAAACGTGATATATAGGAGGATCCAAATTATTGTCTGGGGAGATGATGTAATGTCTGGAAAAAGGACCAGAAAGCTGGATCAAGGAAGAGAGTAGATCCCAAATAGGGGAAAGGTGTATAAATATCGTTGACTGTAAACCCCATTGATTTGATTGGATCTGGGGCCCATAATCAGCTTTGGAACCTATGTGACCTTTGCATCCCTGTAGATCTGAGCTCACATTCTATGGTCATGAGTAGGAATGTTCCAGGCTGCCCCAGTTTCAGGACCCATCTTCCTCAGATGAAGCATAGAGTATGTTGTCCATCCTCCCTTCGGAGGATGGAACATTCTCTACCATTGTTGATTCAAGCTGAGGGCAAGGTCCTATGGGGGCCCACAAAGGGGTCTATTGTGTTGTTCCTGATAGATATGACTGCTAACACTGTGGAGAAGGATTTATTCAAGGTCTAGGCCCATCATGTCTGTTTGGTACTCTCAGGACTCCCTGACTAGGGCCTCAGCTGATGGGGTGGCCTGATAGTGACTAAAGAGTCATCATTAAACTATGCCAGTCACTTGCTCTTATTCAGCTTTTGCAGTCCTTGCTTTGCTAAGGTTAGCTTTGGAGTGACAGAGGTAAGTTTAATAGGAAGTAGGTGAGGAGGGTATCTGAGTCTAAGTAGACACTATTTCATTATGAACTTCATACTGACTCACTGTAGACTGTTGTGCACTTTTGCTTTCAGGTATATATTTTGCCCTAATTTATGGATACATGTGAACACATGCCCTATCTCATGGGACCTGGTCTATATCTAGGTTTTGGAACTTTGTTAGGAATTAAACCTCCTGAAGTGGAATTAGAGAATCCTATTAAAGGAAAGGTCTCACTCAAGTAATGAGGCTGAAGGGCTGACATTCCATGTCTGACGTCTCTAGACACAATCTGAAGTGAAGCATGCTGAGGTGGTACTGTTTGCATTGATTAGCTTGGGATCAGCAGATGCAATATCATTTGGTATGAATTGAGAGAAGCATGCAGGAAAGTGAGCTCCACCCTAGAGGTTCCAGGACTGGGAGAAATATAGGCTCTATTGTGGAAATGTGAGGTTCATGCTGTCTTAGGGTTTAAGAAGGCAATAGATTGTTATTGCTGTAATCAAATTATTTGGCAATTAGGTTAACTTTGAAAAATCCCTATTGGGATTTGCTGTATCTTATACAATATCACCGTAATTTATGTCTTTGGCATTATTTGTATATTGCTGTCTTATAGAGTATTGCCACCAGTTGCTTCTGTTCTCCCTGGTCTAAGTTTTTAAGAGTGTCAACATTTCAAAGATTTAGCCTATGGCTTGTGTATTAAAAAGTTTTGGACATTCAATCAATTTTTCTACTCTTGTATTAATTAAATAGTGATTTATATGATTACAAATTAATAGGAATGTACATAAACACCATTCCCACCACTCAAAACTGTGTCTCATCCCACCCTTCCCCCCACCCTTGCCAGTGAAGCTGAACATCCACCCTCACCCTCAATCCTGAGATAATTACTTTGGTGCCCTACTCCAAATTAAGTCAAGTCCTGCTTTTAGTTTCCCTTTATATTCTTCTTTCTCAACTTCTGTTTATGAGTGGGATCATCCCATAGTCATAGTTATCTTTCTGACTTGGATCACTTAACATAATTCTTTCTAGCTCCATCCAAGATGGGTCAGAGAAGCTGGATTCATTGTTCTTCATAGCTGTGTAGTATTCCATTGTGTATATATACCACAGCTTTATCAGCCACTCATTTGTTGTTGGGCACCTGGGTTGCCTCCAGGTTTTAGCTATTATGAATTGTGCTACTATGAACATAGGTGTAGACATATTTTTGGTTGGGTGTTATGAAGTCCTTGGGGTATATCCCTAGGAGAAGAGTTGCTGGGTCATATGGATGGTCCATGTCTAGCCTTCTGAGAGTTCTCCAGACTGCTCTCCACAGAGACTGGACCAATTTACATTCCCACCAGCAGTGCAGAAGGATTCCTATGTCCTCACAGCCTCTCCAGCATTTGTTGCTGCTGTCCTTTTTGATGTATGCCATTCTCACAGGAGTGAGGTGGTATCTCAATGTTGTCTTTATTTGCATTTCTCTGACAGCGACTTGGAGCAGTTTTTTACATATTTGTTAGCCTTTTGGATCTCCTCTGAAGTGAATGTCTTGTTCATATCCTCTGCCCATTTTTGGATGGGGTCATTTGCTTTTTTGGTGCTAAGTTTGGTGAGCTCTTTGTATATTTTGGTTATTAGTCTCTTGTCTGATATATGGCATGTGAAGATTTTCTCCCTTTCTGTGAGGTGTCTCTTTGTTTGTGTGTTGGTTTCATTGGCTGTGCAGAAGCTTTTCAATATGATGTAGTCCCATTGATTTGTTTCTGTTTTAGTCTTCCTTGCAACTGGGTTTGTATCATCAAAGATGTCCTTGAGGTTTAGGTGGGAAAGTGTTCCACCAATGTTTTCCTCTAAGTATTTGAAAGATTCTGGTTTAATGTCCAGATCCTTGATCCATTTGGAGTTGATTTTTGTTTCTGGTGAGATAAAGTGTTTCAGTTTCATTCTTCTGCATGTTTCAATACAGTTTTCCCAGTACCATTTATTGAAGAGAGCCTCCTTCTTCCATTTAATACTTTGGACTCCCTTATCAAAGATTAGGTGTCCATAGTTGTGGGGGTTTAGTTCTGGGCTTTCAATTCTGTACCATTGGTCTGTGTGCCTATTTTTGTTCCAGTACCATGCTGTTTTGATGCTGATGGCCTTATAATATAGTTTGAGATCTGAGAGTGTGATGCCTTCATTTCTGTTTCTTTTCCTCAAGATTGTTTCGGCAATTCTTGGTGTTTTCTGGTTCCTGGTACATTATTGTATTTTTTGTTCTATTCTCTTAAAGAAGCTTGGTGGACGTTTGATGGGTATTGCATCAAATTTGTATATGGCTCTGGGGAGAATATTCAGTTTGATGATATTAATTCTTCCAATCCATGAGCATGAGATGTCTTCCCATTTCTTGCTATCATTTTCTATTTCATTGAATAGTGACTCATAGTTTTCAGTATACAAGTTTTTCACTTCTTTGGCCAGGTTTAATCCTAGGTATTTATTTATTTTGCTGCAACAGTGAATGGGAGTGTTTTCTGGATATCCTTTTCTTTGGATTTAGTGTTTGCATAAATAAATGCTACTGATTTTTATACATTGATTTTGTAGCCAGACACCTTGCTATATTGTCTAATAACTTCCAGTACTTTTCTGCTGGATTCTTTAGATTTTTCTATGTATACTACCATATCCTCTGCAAGTAGTGAGAGCTTAGATTTTTCCCTTCCAAGCTATATTCTTTGATTACTTTCTCTTGCCTGATTGCTATGGCAAGAACTTCCAATACTATATTGGAGAGTAATAGTGATAATGGATAGACCTGTCTAGTCCCTGATCTGAGGGGGGAATGTTTTCAGCTTCTGTCCATTGAGTATGATGTTAGCTGTAGGTTTGCTATATATGGACTCCACTGTCTTTAGGAATTTTCCATGTATTCCCATTTTTGTAGGGTTTTGAGCATGAATGGGTGTTGTATTTTGTCAAAGGCTTTCTCTGCATCTATTGATAGAATTTTGTGTTTTTTGTTTTTCTTTTATTGATGTGGTGAATGACATTGATTGGCTTAATGTATGTTGAACCAGCCTTGCATTCCTGGGATAAAACTCACTTGGTCATGATGAACAATCTTTCTGATATACTGCTGTGTCTTGTTGGCCAGGATCTTGTTTAATATTTTGGCATCTATGTTCATCATACATATTGGTTTATAGTTTTCCTTTTTTGTTGTGTGCCTATCTGCTTTTGGTATCAGGGTGATGTTGGCTTCATAGAATGTGGAAGGGAGTGTTCCTGTTTCTTTGATCTTGTGGAAGAGCTTTAGAAGTATAGGTATTAATTGTTTCCTGAAGGTTTTGTAGAATTTGTTTGTAAAGCCATCTGGTTCAGGACTTCTGTTGTTGGGGAGATTCTTAATAACTGTTTTGTCTTCTTTGACTGTGATTGGTCCATTTAGGTTTTGTAACAGCACAATTTGTAATAACCAAAACCTGGAAGCAACCCAGGTGTCCAACAACAGGTGAGTGGGTGAATAAGCTTTGATATATATACAGAATGGAATACTACACAGCTATTAAAATTGGTGAATTCACCTTCTTCACCCCTTTGTGGATGGAGCTTGAAGAAATCATGTTAAGTGAGATATGTCAGAAATGAAGGATTAATATGAGATGATCTCACACATAGACACAAGTTGAAAAAGCAAGATCAAAGAGAAAACACTAAGCAGAATTTGGACTAGAGTTAGTGTATTGCATCAAAATAAAAGACTCTGGGGTGAGGAGAGGGTTCGGTTCCTGGATATGATGGCAGAGGATGACCTAGTGGGGATTGAATTATTATGTGGAAAATTGGGAAATGTTATGCATGTACAAACTATTATATTTTACTATCAACTGTAAGACATAAAAATAAATAATTTTAAAATAAATATATAAATAAATTAGCTTTCTGGGGTTTGATGCTGGCACTACCAATCCACTGTCCCTGCTACTCTTTTTCTGAAGCATCCCCCTGCAGGTGAGCAGCTCAGATCTGCCCAGCCCCTTAAAATATATTTTTAACCTGACAAGTAAATATATATTTTCTTTTTAAGGTTTTAGACAAACTGGCAAACAAGCTCACTTAAATAGTGTGCTATTTTGTCATATGTCTGACCTACTTTCAAGCCCAGTCTCCTCCTCACTGAAGAAAGCTTTGATACTGTGATCTTTTGCTCTGTCTGCCTCTATCTTTACCCAGAAAAATAATTTAAAAAGAAAAAAACTTTTGAACATACCTGCTAATTCAAAAGGTCCCCTTACCATGAAGTCTTTGAATCTTTACATCCATCCATCTTCACAAAACTAATCCCTTAGGGGTTGGGCAGTGGTATATCCTGTTGAGTGTACATGTTACCATGTACAAAAACTTGGATTCGATCTATCTGTAAAGGGGAAGACTTACTATGGGTGGAACAGTGATTAAGCTCTCTCTCTCTCTCTCTCTCTCCCTCCCTCCCTCCCCCCTTTCCCTTTTAACTTCTCTCTTCCCTATCAAATAAAAGAGAGATTGTAGAAGGAGAACAAAAAAGAAAGGAAGTAAAAACTGCCAATCTTCCAGGAATGGTGGATTCATTCTATAGGACTGAGCTCCAGTGATAACCTGGTGGCAAAGAAAAAAATGGCTAATCTTTTTTGTAGTTCACTTTGTATATGTTAGTAATCTCTATGCTCATTTACATATGTATAAAGTCACAGAAACCAACCCTAATGTAAGCATTATCATGTTTTACTTAACGGTTGGCTTCTCAAACCATTAATTCAACAATAACTCTCTAAAGTTGTTAAAATTTTACTGCATATATTTCACTCTTTGTGTCTGCTGCATTATGTAATACAATTATAAGTTGATCTGGTATTTCCAATTCTGTTGATCATTACAGTAGTTTTTTTTTTAATTCTGTATCAGTGATTTAATACTGATTAAAAAGATTGTAAGGTAACAGGGATACAATTCCATACAATTTCCACCACCAGAGTTCCATGTCTCATCCCAATCTATTGGAAGTTTCTCTATTCTTTATCACTCTGGGAGTATGCACCAAAATTCTTTATGGGGTACAGAAGGTGAAAGATCTGACTTCTGTGATTGCTTAACCACTGGACATGGACGTTGGCAGGTTGATCCATACCCTCAGTCCATTCCTGTCTTTCCCTAGTTCTGGAGAGGTGAAATTCCAGGGAATATTGGTGAGGTCATCTGCCCGGGGAAGTCAGTATGGCATCATTGTAGTGTCTGCAACTTCATGGCTGAAAGGTGGTAAGATATAAAGCAGGACAAATTGTTAAATAAGCAGGAAGTCAAAGGTAACAATAGAGCAAATGAAACTAGAGGTCTTCAAGTGAGTATAAGCTAATAATTTTTATTTTAATTCATAAACTGTGCTTCTCTCTACTTATTTGTATAGCACCCCTTGTGGTTTCCTTGACCACTCAATCCAGTGTACCATCCTACTATTCTCTTTGTATTACCTTCTTTTGCATTCTTCCTCATCTGCATTCCCAAGTTTCAGTTTATTTTTCCTCTATTTTCTGAATCCTCCACCAGAAAGTCAAGATCATGATTGAAATGCTTTTTCATTATTACACTCCCAATACCTAGTACACCTATGTATAGTACATATTCACCAAATATTTTTGGTTAGTTTTATACAAAAATGAAAATTATTATATGTCTCAGGTCCTCTTTCTACTGAGGAATTATTTCCATTTGTGTCTCATTGTACTACCAACTTGTATATTTCTTAACACTTCTTAGACCAGTTTTGAAAGTCTGCAAAGTTATCATTTTGTGTTACAGTACCGCTTAGGTCCATTATATCTACTTTTATTTCTAGTGGGAATATACTGCCTAACAGATATTTAAGATAATTTTTCTGATTAAATAAAACTCTTTTAGGCAGCTTTAAAATATTTTTGTCTTATTAATAATCAAGATATAGAAAATATTTTATCTCATGAAATAAATTTGGAATTTTTTTCTCATTTCAGAAACAAACTTATTTTTGTTCAAACTATCCCTGTTCAGTTGTTTTATTTTATCATATATTACAGAATTATCCTTTGATATATCATGCATTTTTTTACCTGTCCATCTATAAATGTATACTTAGGGATTTCCAGTCCTGGCTATTGTAAATAGCAATGCAGAACATTGAGGTGTATATATTTTCTTGAATTAGTGTTTTTGTACTTTTAGAGTAAACACCAAAAAGAGGAATAACTGTGTTGAATGGTTCTTCCAGTCTTAGTATTTCAGAAACCTTCATACTGTTTTCTGTAGTGGCTACAGTAGTTTGCATTCCTATCAATGTGGGTTTCCTTTTCTCAACATTTTCTCCAACACTTATTTCTTATTTGCTTAATAATAGCCACTTAACAAGCTTAATAGTGATATTTCAGTGTTGTTTTTACTTGCATTTTTATAATAATTAACATCTTTTTATCTCTGTCTTCTTTGGAGAAATGCTGACTCTGTTCCAAAGTCCATATACCTTTTTTCTTTCTCTCTCTTTTTTGTTGTTGAGTTGCTTGAGTTCTTTATATTATCTTCCCTTTTTATCAATCATATTGAAACTTATTATTTCATTTACTTTGTTTTATCTTTTATTTATTTATTTGATAGAAACAGAAATTGAGAGCGACAGGAAAGATAGAGAAGAAAAGAGGCAAAGAGATCCTGAAGCACTTCTTTACTACTTGTTATACTTCCCCCTTGTAGGTAGCAACTGGGAACTTGAACCCAGGTCTTTGTGCAGTCTAACGTGTGCTCTACCATGTTTGCCACCACCTGACCATGCATCATAATTCTAGTCACAAAACACTGGCACATAACCTCACCCCTTGCTCATCAGGTGATTGACAAACATATATAACTAGGGAAATACAGTGTTATATCTCTAAGAAAATATACTTTAAGAAACATATAAATATCCATTAACTGAGTTCATCTAGTAGAGGACTTGGTTTACCATGCATGAGGACTAGGTTCAAGCCCTGATACTACATGGGAGTGCCATGGACACCACAGGGTAAGCTCTACAGATAATAGAGTGGTGCTGTGGTGATGCCCATTTTCTCTCACTTTCAGCCTACAAGAAATGGAATCACATATGTGTTAGACACTAGCTACACACACATACCCCCCCACACACACACAAACACACACAGATAGTTCTTAGAAGGTAAGTGCAATTATTAAAAAGGCATTACTATTATTAGATAGTTAACCTTTTCCAAGTAACAATGGAATGATGCATCTCTTTATAATTTTCTATTCAAATTGTGCTAGTCTGAGAACAAACATAGACAGAACTTAACATTCTTGTGGTTATTATAATGCAGAACAAAAACACAAGGAAGAAATTTTGTTTGCATAATTAACATAACATTTAAATGAAAGAAAATAGACTACCAAAAGCATATATATAAACAAGCAATATAATAACTTTATTGTTTTAGAAGAAATATTAACGCATCATTTTTGTACTTTATTTTTAAAAAAATTTTATTGGTGATTTAATATTGACTTACAAAATTATATGTCAACAAGGGTATAATTCCATACCATTCCTACCACCAGAGTTCTGAATCTCCAAGTCCATTACTGTAAGCTAATGTAAGCAGTTTTCTCAAGGCTACAGATATGGTTTAACTATTATTTCCACAACTACCTGTTTATATTTATATATAATTGTCCTAATATTTTAATATTTTATATATTAAATATATTTTAATAATATAATAAATATAAATATATTTTAATAAATATATTAAATAATATTTTAATATTTTAATATTTTCCTATCTTCTAATGTACACATAATTCTATTACTACATCCAAATGTCCCCCCTTTTTTTTTTCTTCTCTCTCTGGGTCTTGATGAAGTTGGACTTCACATCCCTCTTATCTTCTGCCTCCTATCACTTTTTCCCAACTGGGAGTATGGATCAAATACTTTGGGGGTACAGAAGGTAGGAATTCTGGCTTTTGGCAGGTTGATCCATACCCCCAGGCTGTTTCTATCTTTCCCTAGAGGAGTAGAGTTCTGGAGAGGCAAGGTTCTAGGACACATCAGTGAGGTTGTCTGCCCAGAGAAATCAGGATGGAATAATGATAGCATCTGCAACTTTGTGGCTGGAAGATGGCAAGATATAAGGTGAGACAAAATTTTTAATGTACAGGAACCAAAAAGTAGAAATAGAGCAGATAAGATCAGGTATCTTAGGGTAGAAGGAAGCTAGGAAGTCCTTTTTAGGCATATGTCTGGGGGCCCACGACTATGGTAGGTTTTGCTTGAGTTTGATAGCTAACATGAAGATGGATAAAAAATATTCTCTAAGAAAATGGTGTCAGAGTAAAGAAAGGGACTAGAAAGTTGGATTAGGGAAGAGAGTAGCTCTCATTCTTGAAAAAAAATCTTTGAATAAAATTAACTATTTACCCTCATCCACCCAACCCAAGGCATATATATATCAAGAGCCTATGTAACCTCTTAAGTCCCTTCTGGTCTGAGCTCACAGCTCATAGTCACAGCTGGGAACATTGTATGCTGCACTCATTTATGAATACATCTTTAAAAATTATTTATAAAATGGAAATATTGATAAGACCATAGGATACGAAGAGTACAACTCCACACAATTCCCATGACCAGAATTCGCTATCTGATCCCTTTCCTTGACAGCTTCCCTGTTCTTTATCCCTCTGAGAGTCTGGACCCAGGATCATTATGGGGTGCAGAAAGTGGAAGGTCTGACCTCTGTAATTGCTTCCCCACTAAACATGGGTGTTGGCAGGTCTATCCATACTCCCAGCCTGGATCTCTCTTTCCTTAGTGGAGGAGAACTCTGGGGAGGTGGGACTCCAGGACACATTGATGGGGTCATCTGCCCAGAGAAGTCAGCTTGGCATCATCTGGAACCTGGTGGCTAAAAAAGAGTTAAGATATAAAACAGAACAAATTGTTTACTTATGAACCTAAAGGCAAGAATACTGCAGATGAAGATTTGGGGTCTCCATTTTGGAAAAATCTAGTTGGTCTATTTTAGGTATATTCCAAGGGGCCCATTACCTTATTAGCTTTTGTCTGCACCTGACTTCTAATATACAGGTGAACCAGGTTATTGTTTGGTGATATGGTGTCATCGTTGGAAAAAGGACTAGAAATATGGATCAGGGAAGAGAGTAGCTCCCAAATATGGGGGAAGTATATAAATATTGTTAACTGTAAACACCATCAATTTGATCTGGGGCCCATATTCAGCTCAGGTACCTATGTAACCTCTGTATCCCTTTAGGTCTGAGCTTGCATTCTGTGGTCATGGTTAGGAACATTACAGGCTGCACTAATTTCACGACCCATCTTCCTCAGGTGATAGGTAGAGTATGTTATCCAACCTTCCTTTAGAGAATGGAACAGTCCCTACATTTGTTGATCCACATTGAGGGCAAGGTTCTGTAGGGGCCCAGAAAAGGCGTCCATTATGTTGTTCCTGATGGAGATGACCATGAACACATCCTCTACAGTTCAGAATACTCTATATATTTGTAGCTGTGATTCCATTAGTTCACAGTTTCTAGAATTTATTGTTGATTTGGTAAACCATAAAGAATAATACTTACAGGGGCCAGGTGGCAGCACAACAGGTTGAGTGCACATGGCACAAAGCAAAAGGACTGGCATAAGGATCCAAGTTCGAGTCCCCAGCTCCCAACCTGCTGAAGGGTCGCTTTACAAGCAGTGAAGCAGGTCTGTGGGTGTCTGTCTTTCTTTCCCCTTCCTTGTCTTACCCTCCTCTCTCAATTTCTCTCTGTCATATCTGGCAACAATAACAACAAGGGCAACAAAGATGGGAAAAATGGTCTCCAGGAGAAGTAGATTTTTAGTGCAGGCATCAAGCCCTAGCAATAACCCTGAAGGCAAAAAAAGAAAAAAAATAGTAATACTTCCCACTTTATTGGAGGGTTAATAGTTTACAGCACTTGTTCTCACATAGCTTTTTATCTCTCCATAATAGGTATCTGTAACACACTCTCCTTCCAACCTAAATCCTTTTCCACTGTCATGCTCCAGGGCCCTAACACTCCTTCACACTATCCACACCCCCCCTTGCACAGAATTGTTTCATTTGGTGCAACACTATACCCAGTCCAAGTTTCACCTTTTATTTTCCCTTATTATCTTTGCTTCTTAAGCTCTACCTGTGAATGAAAGCATTTTTTTTTTAAATTTTTATTTATAAAACTGAAAAAGACTATAGGATAAGAGGGGTACATTTCCACATAATGCCCAACCCCAGAGCTGCTGGGCTAGAGTGGGGATGCTTCTTCCCGGGCATGTACTCTCTGGGTTGGAGAGAACTTGACTGGAGCCAGCCTGGGCTGCTACTCACTCAGTGACTCGAGGGAGATGACTCAGAAACAGACTCGTGGTGGCAAGACAATTCAATTCTTTATTGATCAGAGAGCCCAGGCTTTTAAAGGTTGAATCTGGAAGTGGCAAGTCGGAAACGGAAATGGCTAGGAAAGGGGCAGAGAAAGGCAAAAGGGGCTGGAAAGGTAGGAACTTCCTTAGCAACTGTTGCGAGGGTTTTATCTAGGAGGATTAGTAATACTCAGCATGCAGGGAGGGTCTTGTGGGTAGAAAGAAGATAGATCAAAGGAATGAAATGTTTGGGGATCTTTCCGGCAAAACAATGATTATGTAGATAATAAGTCTGATAAGAGGAGAGGATGGTTGTCCCCTCAAGTCAAGCCCTGCCAAGCTCAACCACATCCTCACAATTTCCCGACACAGAGCTCCATATCCAATTCCCTCCCTTGATAGCCTCCCTATTCTTTATCTCTTAAGCATTTTAATAATTCTCTATCAAGAAATGTTGCTACTTCTACTTCATAGGTTGATCCTTATACCCCTGTAATCTTAGAATCTAATAAATCATTATTAAATCACTAATGAAAATAAATTAAAAATACTAAAACTTAGCTGAATATATTGTGGCAGTTAATACTTTGGGAAATATTACACAATTTTATGACAAACATGATGTGGTTTTCCAAATCAATATTGCTGTATGTCATATGTCCAGCATGTTCAAATTGTAGAGTTTTTTTTATAGTTATAATTCTGAGATAATTATTTCTTTTTAAAAATTATTTTATCATTATTTATTTATTTTTATTGGAGGGATTAGTGGTTTACAGCCAACAGTAAAATACAGTGGTTTGGGAGTCAGGCAGTGGCAGAGTGGGTTAAGCACACATGGCGCAAAGCACAAGGACCAGTGTAAGGATCCTGATTCGAGCCACCCACCTGTTGCTTCACAGGCGGTGGAGCAGGTCTGCAGGTGTCTATGTTTCTCTCCCCTTCTCTGTCTTCCCCTCCTCTATCCATTTCTCTCTGTCCTATTTAACAATAAAAACATCAATAACAACAATAATAACTACAACAATAAAAAATACAAGGGCAACAAAAAGGGGTAATAAATAAATAAATATAAAAAAATACAGTACTTTGTACATGTATAACATTTTTCAGTTTTCCACATAACAATTCAACCCCTCTAGGTCCTCTTCTTCTATCATGTTCCAGGACCTGAACCCCACCATGCTCCCCCCCACACATATTAACTCCAGAGTTTTTACTTTGGTGAAATATTTATTTATTTATTGAGATATCTAGAAATTGAGAGGGAAGGGGGTGATGGAGCGGAGAGAGAAACCTACAGTTCTGCTTCATCACTCATGAAGCATTACCCCTGCAGGTGGGGCTGGGGCACCCCACCTCAAACCTGGGTCCTTGCACATTGTAACACATGTGTCTAACAAGGTGTGCCACCACCCAACCCCAAGAGATAATGATTTCTGAAAGGTTCCTGTGATTCTGTCTCACATTGAGTATATACAGAACCTAAATAGGCCTAGTTGTAGAAGTAGTTAAAGTTTTGGAGTTTTCATCTAAGATATTAATGTTCCATAGCACTTTTTATCATCCACTCAGGACCAATGGTCAGTTCTTTAGTAGTAGAATTCTGAGTTACACTTTTTTTTCTCCCTTACTGTACTGACACTAACAGAAACAAGACAATTAGCTATTGACATTATCAAACTCAAATCATAAATCAAAATTTTTTCAATAAAATAATTGTATATAAGTAAAAATAACCATTCACAAATTGCTAATACTTATATTCTGTTTATGGTTGATGAAATTTTTGCTTTACTTTGCAAAACAACCATGCTCTTTTCAAAGTACTGTAAAAATAATTGGACATCAGTTTTCTAAGGGAAAGACAATGTAAAGATTAATTAAGAGAAAACTTTACTTTTCATTTTCTGCCTAGACTACATTAGTTTTGAAGTTTTCTGATATCTACAATTGTCTGTATTCTCGTAAATTCATTATAATTCACAATGACCTTGGTTCATCTTCTTCAGGGATAATCTTCTTTATTATTTAAAATATTTTAAATTTTCTTTGGATTGTCTTACATTAGAATACATTAGTAGTAGTGAATCTAATTTATCAAAGGCATATTGTTGGATTTGTTGTGATGTAAATTATTCTTAAATGATAAAGTTTCCATATGTGCTTCTGATGTTATTAATCATCCATTATGTTCATTTGCATGAGCTAAAAAAGGAGGGGATAGAAACATTCACTACATTATACTTTCAATAGATATTCTACAAGTTAGTAGTGAGAGACAAAGAAATTGAGAGGAAAGTGTGATATAGAAAGGAAGAGAAAGAAAGAGGAAGAGAGAAGAGAGATGAGAGAAAGTTGTAGCATTGTTTCATTGTTGTGAAGCTTTCCTCCTGCTGGTGGGAACTAGAAGCTTGAACCTAGGTCCTTGCACACTGAATTGTGTGTGCAACATCACTAACCTCCAGTTTCCCCTTGATTCACAGTTAGGACTAGAAAAAATAAAATCTGCCAAACAAATTACAGGTTTATACCCATTTCCTTTGTTTGCTTGTTTATTTCTTTGTAATCATGTGTTATGTCCTCACACATGAAGGATTTTACAGCTATTAGCCTTAATTTTCATATACAGAGACAGAAAGATACAAACAGAGACAGGAAGGAAGGAAGAATGGGAGGAAGGAAGGAAGGAAGGAAAGAAGGAAGGAAGGAAGGAAGGAAGGAAGGAAGGAAGGAAGGAAGGAAGGAAGGAAGGAGGAAGGAGAGAAGGAAGGAAGGAAAAAACAGAGCCCTCATCCTTTCTCTTACTCTCCTTCCCTGGGGAGATAAGAGATTGTACCTATATGAGAGCAACTGTACTATAAAACATTAACCTCCAATAAAGTGGCAAAATTAAAAACTTTATAATAATAGTCTGTTAGTATTCATTTTCAATGTTATTAAATTCAGAATTAAAATCTCCTTAATCATATTTATAGATATTTCTAAATCTGAAATAATTCCAATGATATCTATGTTTACAATTATTCACTCTGTAGAAACACTGAACTCTTTGAAACTAACAACGCTATATATTATTGTTTTCCTTTGTGGATTACTATAGGAAACAGTCACTCTCAACTTGTAAGTAATGTTGCCTGCCTATTTAAGCATATGAAGCTGAAAATTGTATTTCATTTTTAAGTCAGTAAAATAAAAAATGTATGATACCAGTCACTTTATATATCTAATCACTTCAAACTCAAGATTCTTTTTTGGTTTTTTTACATTTCTTTTCTAATATTTATTTATTTTCCCTTTTGTTGTCCTTGTTGTTTTATTGTTATAGTTATTATTGTTGTTATTGATGTCATCATTGTTGGATAGGACAGAGAGAAATGGAGAGAGGAGAGGAAGACAGTGGGGGGAAGATAGACACCTGCAGTCTTGCTTCACTGCCTGTGAAGTGACTCCCCTGCAGGTGGGGAGCTGGGGGCTAGACAGACTCTAAATTCTTAAAAGTCAGAATGGGTACATACTTATTTCAAAGGAGGTTACAGGTGTAGACAGAAAAAAAAAAAAAAAAGCTTAACAGCATTCCCAGGGGCTAAACCATGGCAGATGCTTAATAAAATGTTGGAGAATGGTTGAATGATCTAGTTCAGTAGTTTATTTAAGGAAGTTTCTCATAAGAAAGAATAACTATCCATATTCCCTTGCTTAAATAAAGGGCCTCATGTATCTGAGAAAGGTGTTTCTTTTTTCTATTAGGAATATCTCTGAGCTCAGTACATGCCCTGTTCCCAGTCAATTCCCCCTTTCTTTCTCTCCCTTCCCCTCCCTTCCCCTCCCCTCCCCTCCCCTCCTCTCCTTTCCCTTCCCTTCCCTTCCCTTCCCTTCCCTTCCCTTCCCTTCCCTTCCCTTCCCTTCCCTTCCCTTCCCTTCCCTTCCCTTCCTTTTTCCTTCCCTTCCTTTCCCCTCCCTTTCCTTTCCTTCCCTTCCCCTCCCTTTTCCTTCCCTTCCATTCTCTTCTCTTTCCTTTTTCCTGATATAGGTGGAAGGGTAGGAAAAGAGAAGGAAAGACATCCACTGTACTGCTTCAATGTTCTTGTTGCTTCGCCAGCTACAGCTGATGAAAGGTCTTAAACTTGCATCTTCCACTTAATAGCATGTGTACTCAGCTGAGTGTACTATCACCTGTCCCCTGGAAAAGTAATTTTTTAAGTGTCAGATAACATAAGCATATGTCTTTATTTGTTTGTTTTCCACCAGCAGAGTTATGATTGGGACTCAATGCCTGCACAATAAATCTATTGCTGCCAATGGCTATTCTTTTCCTTTTCTTTGATAGAGACTGAGTGACAGAGAGAGAGGGGGACAGATGAGAGATGGAAAGACACCCATATCACAGCTCCACTGCTCATGAAAGTTCACCCCTGCAGGTGGGGAACAGGTGCTTAAATCCAAGCCCTTGTGCATGGTAATAAGTATGTTCTTTTACTAAATGTGCCACCACCTCCCCCACATGAGAAAAGGGAAAAAACAGTCTGGATAAAGTCCTAGTGATTCCACCAAGTGGCTGGGGAGGTATCTCAGAAGATAGATTGTAAGATAAACATGTGTGAGATGCTTGGTTTGATCCACAACCTCACATACGCTCTAGTTCCCTTTTCTTATTTTAAAAAAAAGTGTATTTGTGTGTGTGTGTGTGTGTGTGTGTGTGTGTGTGTGTGTGTGTGTTTAATCCATTTTCCCCTCTCATATCGAGTAAATAGTGATTTGTAAGACTATAAATTAATAGAAGTGTATATTAACACAATCCCCATCACCAAAGATCTACCCTTCCTACCCTGTCCCTACTCTTCCTCCTTCAGAGTAAAGCTGAAAATCTAACCTCACTCACCTTCCACCAAGGGAGTTTTACTTTGGTGCTATACTTCAAACTCACTCAGATTCTGCTTTGAGCTTTGAGTTTTCCTGTCTTTTCTTTCTCAACTCCTGTTTCTGAGTGGGATAATCCCATACTCATCTTTGTCATTCTGATTTATTTGACAACATAATTCCTTCTAGCTCCATCCAAGATGAGTCAGAGAAGGTGGATTCATTATTCTTAATAGCTGAGTAGTATTCCATTTTGTATATTTACCACAACTTTATTTATTTATTTATTTTCCCTTTTATTGCCCTTATTTTTCATTGTTGTTATTGATGCTGTCATTGTTGGATAAGACAGAGAGAAATGGAGAGAGGAGGGGAAGACAAAGAGGGGGAGAGAAAGATAGACACCTATAGACCTGCTTCACACTTGTGAAGCAACTCCCCTATAGGTGGGGGGGGGGGGCTCGAACTGGGATCCTTACCACAGGTCCTTGCCTTTGTACCACGTGCGCTTAACCTGCTGCGCTACCTCCCAACTCCCTATGTACCTTGGTTCCTGAGGATATATCCCCAGGAGAGGATTTTGCAGGGTCATAGGGTAGGTCCACTTCTAGCCTTCTGAGAGTTCTATAGACTGCTCTCCACAGAGGTTGTACCAATTTACATTCCCACCAGCATGCAGGAGGGTTCCTTTGTCCCCACAAGCTCTCCAGCATTTGTTGTTTCTGTTGTTTTTGATGTCTGACATTCATATAGGGGTGCGGTGGTATTTCAGTGGTCTTCCTTTGCATTTCTCTGACAATCAGTGACCTGGAGCAATTTTTCATGTTTATTGGCCTTTTGGATCTCTTCCATGGAGAATATTCTGTTCATATCTTCTCCCTATTTTTGGATAAGGTCGTTTGTTTTCTTATTGAGTTTGGTGAGCTCTTTGGATATTTTGCTTATTACCTTCTTGTCTGATGTATGACATGTAAAGATCTTCTCCCATTCTGTGAAAGGTCTCTTTGTTTGAGTGATGGTTTCTTTTAGTGTGCAGAAGCTTTTTAACTTGATGTAGTCCCATTGATTTGTTTTTTATTTATTCTTCCTTGTAATTGGGTTTGTGTCATTAAAGATGCCCTTGAGGTTTAGCTGGGAATTTTTCTCTACTTATATATGCTATAATCAACAGACTAGACATTTTCCTTAGCATATAATTTTCTTAAATATAACCACCTGTCCCACAGGTGATAACTTTTTTTAATTTGCATGTTATAGTCAATAATTTAAGGTAGCTAACATTATATCTTTTTTTAAATTTTATTTATTTATTTCCTTTGTTGCCCTTGTTGTTTTATTGTTATAGTTATTATTGTTGTCATTGTTGGATAGGACAGAGAGAAATGGAGAGAGGAGGGGAAGACAGAGAGGAGGAGAGAAAGATAGACACCTGCAGACCTGCTTCACTGCCTGTGAAGTGACTCCCCCTGCAGGTGGGGAGCCAGGGCTCGAACCGGGATCCTTATGCCGGTCCTTGTGCTTTGCGCCACCTGCGCTTAACCCGCTGTGCTACAGCCCGACTCCCACATTGTATCTTTTTAAGAAGCAAAAAAATTGAACATTTTTTAAAACATCTGAAAACTCTGAATATTATTTTTCCAAGTTATTTAATAAATATATTTGTATGAACATTAGCAAGTGTAAATAAAGATAAAGAAAATTATTCTTGATATTTCACAATAAATATATAACTTGTTTATTTTAATTTTGGGGTTAGCCTTAAAAGCAATACAGTAAGAATGTATAAGTAGCAAAGATCACCACTTTAAAATTCAATATTTTTTTTAAATTTATTTTCCATTTTTGTTGCTCTTGTTTTTTATTGTTGTAGTCATTGTTGTTATTGATGTCATCATCATTGTTGGATAGGACAGAGAGAAATGGAGAGAGGAGGGGAAAACAGAGAGAGGGAGAAAAAGAGAGACACCTGCAGACCTGCTACACTGCCTGTAAAGCAACTCCCCTGCAGGTGGGGAGCCAGGGGGGAAATTCAATACTTTAATTAAAACTTTCAGCTTTTAGTTTGAATAATAATGGTCAAAAGCAAATTATACTTGAGGGTATAAATTAAGCAATAAATAACATCACAACAACTTGCAAATTATATTTGAGTCAAGTTGAATTGTTATTGAAGATGCTATAGATTGCAACAAATGATGTAATTTTCACTTTCTTTTTTTCTTTCTTTCTTTTTTGTTAACCACCAGGGTTATTGCTGCCAGTAGGACTCCAACATCTTTTCTAATGGCCATTATATTTTCTCTTTTTTCTCTTGTTAGAGAGTGAGTGACAGAGAGATAGAAAGGGAGAGAAAGACATGCAATTCTGCTCCTCTGCTCATGAAACTTTCCTCTTACAGAAGGGGACAGGGATCTTGAATCCAGGTACTTATGCATAGTAGCATGTGAACTCTACCAGGTTTGCCAACACTCAGCTTCCAGAGTCATTTTTAATATCTTTTTTATTTGTTTATTTTTTTTGTGGTGGTGAGGCATGGTATTTCATAGCTCTAGGCTCAGACAGATAGAAAAAGAAATCATGAAACAGAGAATGGGAAAGATAATACAGCATCACAGTTTCCTCTGGTGCCATTGTACCACCGTTGTGATGCCAGGGATCAGACTTAGGCTGCACTCATGGCAAGGTACTTATTCCACCAAGTGCACTGTCTATCTGACCTCCATTATATATATATGAACTATAAAAAGACAAGTCATTTAAAGATCTAACTTGAAAAATATTATTTTCTTTAATAGAAGATGAAATTGGCTAAAACTAATGTTTGTCTAGGATCAGCAAGATATCTCATCCGGCTTCAAGTCTGACTCCACCACTACCACACTGGAGGAAACTTCAGTATGGTGGCATATCTTCCTCTTTCTCTGTCTCTCTCTGTCTGAAGTCAACTGGAAGCAGTTAAGCCTTATTAACAGCAAACATAAGTAAACAAGCAATTAAATAAATAGACATTTGTTTCAAAAGACTACCTGATCATTTTGCTTCCTGTAAGCAGTTTAAAAATTAAACACACCTGTTTATATATATATAGAGAGAGATCGATTGAGAGAAATCAGAGCACCATTCACATATATGAGGTGTGAGGATAAAATGCAGGATTTGATGCAGGCAGGTCTGTATCCAGAGACACACCCTCCTGGGATACTGAAGTTTCTCAGTGTGTACTAGTGTTATTAGGTGGCTTCTTTTTAATGCTATTTGTAGATCTAGGATATGGTAAGAATTGTACAAGTTTTACTGGTCTGAATTCTTACCAGCTTTATAAGTTTAAGGTAATATACTCAGTAAGGTAACTCAGAGTGGAAAGCATATTTTTCTCTTACTAGTTGATGTTCTTATGATCTTTTAAGCTGTGTCTTATTTAGTAGGTATTCTGAAGTCATATTTAAGAACATAGCCAAACATTTGAAACCTGACGTTGGTATTTTATTTCTGTGGTTATTAATTTGGTTCATTGAATTTTTGGAAAGGGGAGAAGATGGAATAGGAAGAGCATTGAAGAAAGATTTCCACCATCTTATATTTAAGTCATCTCAAGCATAACTGTAGCAGCTACCCAGGAACTGATGTATCTAGATGCCTATGTTCTTGAAATATATATTTAACTTGACAGATTGAACATTTTTCCCTCCACTAGGGCTCTCACTGGGGCTCAGTTTATGGAGAACTCTGCTATTCAGTTTCCTTCCTTCCTCCTGACCTCCTTCCTTCCTTCCTTCCTAACTTCCTTCACTTTTTATTTTTATTTTTTTAATTAGTGATTTAATAACAATTAACAAAATTTTAAGATAACATTGGTACAATTCCACACAGTTCCCACCACCAGAGTTCTGTGTCCCATTGGAAGCTTTCCTATTCTTTATCCTTCTCTGGGATTGTCAACCAAAATTCTTCATGGGGTGCAGAAGGTGGAAGGTCTGGGTCCTATAATTGCTTTTCCACTGGACATGGACACTGGCAGGTCGATCCATACCCCCAGCCCATTTCTATCTTTTCTCTAGTGTGGTAGGGCTCTGGAAACATTGGTGAGGTCATCTGCCAGGGAAGGTCAGGATAACACCATGGTATCATCTGCTACTCGGTGGCTGAAAGGTGGTAAGATATAAAGCAAATTATTCAATAAATAAGAACTCAAAGGTTGGAATGGAGCACATGAAACTAGGGGTCTTTTTGTGGAAAGGAGCTAGGAAGTCTATTTTAGGTCCTTCCACATATATGTATACGTATACAGAGATGGGGTGAGAGACAGAAACAAAAAAAGGGAGAAAAAGAGAGGGGAGACATCTGTAGCACTGTTCCACTGTAGGTATGGGCTGGGGCTTGAGTCTAGGTCCTGGTTCATAGTAATGTGTGTGTTTTACCAAAATTTTATTGATTCAATAAAACCACACTCTTTCCCTCACCCATATACTCTAATCTGTAGGGAATACTTAGCACATGGAAATTACTTTATCAGAAACATACTTTTAATAATGTACCAAGTTGTCTCAAATTTCAACTCAACAAAATGTACTTACGATGGTCTGCAATCAGTTAGCTTCTTAACTATATGAATCTTTTACAGACTAAAACTTGATCCTAGACTAAAATTGAATTCAAAGGACTAGACCTCCTTCATATCCTCTACATACAATGAGAGATTCATTCATTTTCGTTTATATTTGGCCTCAGGAGAAGAGAGCTTAAATTTAGGTGGTGGCAACCTTAACATCAGCTCACATTCATTACCATTCACCACTCCTGACTTAGAAAAATGTGGAAAATAGAATATTTGGATAGCCAAACAACTATTTTTATTTAATTATTTATTTATTTAAGAAAGGAGACTTTAACAAAATTGTAGGATAGGAGGCTTACAACTCCACACAATTCCTACCACCTGATCAGTAATTCCTCTCCTGGGATTATACCCCAAGGACTCCATAACACCCAACCAAAAAAGAGGTGTGTACTCCTATGTTCATAGCAGCACAATTCATAATAGCTAAAACCTGGAAGCAACCCAGGTGCCCAACAACAGATGAGTGGCTGAGAAAGCTGTGGTATATATACACAATGGAATACTATGCAGCTATCAATAATAATGAACCCACCTTCTCTGACCCATCTTGGACAGAGCTAGAAGGAATTATGTTAAGTGAGCTAAGTCAGAAAGATAAAGATGAGTACGGGATGATCCCACTCATCAACAGAAGTTGAGTAAGAAGATCTGAAAGGGAAACTAAAAGCAGGACCTGACCAAATTGTAAGTAGGGCACCAAAGTAAAAACCCAGTGGTGAGGGGTAGACATGCAGCTTCCTGGGCCAGTGGGGGGTGGGAGTGGGTGGGAGGGATGGGTCACAGTCTTTTGGTGGTGGGAATGGTGTTTATGTACACTCCAAGTAAAATGTAGTCATATAAATCACTTGTTAATTAATACGAGAGGGGGGAAATTAATTGTATGTCTCGAAGTTTTTCAAAACACAAACTGAATCTTTTCAATATATAGGCTGTGTAATTGATATGCAGACTCTCTCAAAAGCCTAGATCAAGTAGATCAGAAGCAACCAATAGTACAGCTATATACAAGATACTGGGTACTGTACAGCAAACCCTAACAAAAGGACTTTTCAAAGTTAACCCAATTACCAAATAATGTGATGATAACATTAACTATCGATTGTCTTTTTGAATCCTAAGACAGCAGGAACCTCACATCTCCACTATAGAGCCTCTACTTCCCCCAGTCCTGGAACCATTGGATAGGGCCCACTTTCCCGTATGCCTCTCCCAATCCATATTAAATAATATTGCATCTGCTGATCACAACCTAACCAACACAACGATTGCCACCTCAACATGCTTCACTTCAGACTGTGTCCAGAGACTTCACGTGTGGAATGACAACCCTTCAGCTTCATTACTCGGGTGAGACCTTTCCTTTCATAGTATACTCTAATTCCATCTCAGGTGGTTCACTTTCTAATAAAGTCCCAAAACCTAGATATACACCAGTTTCTGTGAGAGAGCATATGTTCACACGTATCTGTAAACTACTGCAAAATATATACCTGAAAGCAGAAGTACACTAGAGTTTGCAGTGAGTACCCCCCTAACACTTCCTCTCCACTATTCCAAGCTTTGGGTCCATGATTGCTCAACAATTTGTTTGGCTTCGTATGTTAACTCTCTTTTCAGTCACCAGGTTCCAGATGTCATCAGGATGCTGGCCAGACCTCCCTAGACTGAAGACCCCACCAATGTGTTCTGGAGCTCCGCTTCCCCAGAGACTCATCCTACTAGGGAAAGAGAGGCAGACTGGGAGTATGGACCAACCAGTCAACACCCATGTTCAGTGGGGAAGCAATTACAGAAGCCAGACCTTCTACCTTCTGCAACCCACAATGACCCTGGGTCCATGCTTCCAGAGGGATAGAGAATGGGAAAGCTATCAGTGTGGGAAATGGAGATTGGGTGGTGGGAATTGTGTGGAATTGTACCCCTCCTACCCTATGGTTTTGTTAATTAATCCTTTCTTAAATAAAAAATAAAAAAAAGAAACGTGGAAAATAGAATATTTGGATAGCCAAACAGCTATTTTTATTTAATTATTTATTTATTTCAGAAAGGAGACTTTAACAAAATTGTAGGATAGGAGGCTTACAACTCCACACAATTCCTACCACCTGATCTCCCTATCCCATCTCCTCCCCTGATACTTTCCCATTCTCTATCCCTCTGGTCATTGTGGGTTGCAGAAGGTGGAAGGTCTGGCTTCTGTAATTGCTTCCCCACTGAACATGGGCAATGACTGGTCAATCCATACTCCCAGTCTGCCTCTCTCTTTCCCTAGAAGGGTGGGTCTCTGAGGAAGCGGGGCTTCAGGACACATTGGTGGGGTTGTCAGTCCAGGGAAGTCTGGTTGGCATCATGCTGGCATCCAGAACCTGGTGACTGAAAAGAGAGTTAACATACAAAACCAAACAAATTGTTGAACAATCATGGACTTAAAGGCTGGAATATTGCAGATGAAGTGTTGGGGGTTACTCACTGCAGACTCTTGTCTACTTCTGATTTCAGGTATATATATTTGCCCTGGTTTATGGACATGTGTGAACATATGCTCCATCTCAGGGGACCTGGTCTATATCTAGGTTTGGGGACTTTATTGGGGAGTGGAACACCTGGAATTGAATTAGAGAATACTATGAAAGGAAAGGTCTAACCTGAGTGATGAAGCTGAAGGGTTGTCATTCCACACCTGAAGTCTCTGGACACAATCTGAAGTGAAGCATCCTGGGGTTGCATCAATTAGGTTGCAATCAGTGGATGCAATGTTATTTGATATGAATTGAGAGCAGCATGCAAGAAGGTGGGCCCCACCCTAAGGTTCCAGGACTGGGGGAAATACAGGCTCTATAGTGAAAATGTGAGGTTCCTGCTGTCTTAGAGTTCAAGAAGACAATGGATAGTTATTGTTATCATCACATTATTTGGTAATTGGGTTAAATTTGAAAAGTCTGTTTGTTAGGGTTTGCTGTATAATACCCAGCATCTTGTATATAGCTGTACCACTGGTTGCTTCTGTTCTACCTGGTCTAGACTTTTGAGAGAGTCAGCATACTTAGAGGAAAACATTGGTGGAACACTTTCCCACCTAAACCTCAAGGGCATCTTTGATGATACAAACCCAATTGCAAGGTACACTAAAGCAGACACAAACCAATGGGACTACATCAAATTGAAAAGCTTCTGTACAGCCAAAGAAACTATCACTCAAACAAAGATACCTCTCACAGAACAGGAGAAAATCTTCACATGCCATACATCAGACAAGAGACTAATAACCAAAATATACAAAGAGCTCACCAAACTTAGCACCAAAAAAGCAAATGACCCCATCCAAAAATGGGCAGAGGATATGAACAAAAAATTCACTTCAGAGGAGATCCAAAAGGCTAACAAACACATGGAAAACTGCTCCAGGTCGCTGATTGTCAGAGAAATGCAAATAAAGACAACATTGAGATACCACCTCGCTCATGTGAGAATGGCATACATCAAAAAAGACAGCAGAAACAAATGCTGGAGAGGCTGTGGGGACAGAGGAACCCTTCTGCACTGCTGGTGGAAATGTAAATTGGTCCAGCCTCTGTGGAGAGCAGTCTGGAGAACTCTCACAAGGCTAGACATGGACCTTCCATATGACCCAGTAATTCCTCTCCTGGGGATATACCCCAAGGATTCCATAATGCCCAATCAAAAAGATAATGTGTACACCTATGTTCATAGTAGCACAATTCATAATAGCTAAAACCTGGAAGCAACCCAGGTGCCCAACAACAGATGAGTGGCTAAGAAAGCTGTGGTACATATACACAATGGAATACTATGCAGCTGTTAACAACAATGAAACCACCTTCTGTGACCCATCTTGGAGGGAGCTAGAAAGAATTATGTTAAGTGAGCTAAGTCAGAAAGATAAAGATGAGTATGGGATGATCCCACTCATCAACAGAAGTTGAGAAATAAGAACAGAAAGGGAAACTAAAAGCAGGATCTGATTAAATGGAGAGTAGGGCACCACAGTAAAAACCCTGTGGTGAGGGGGAGGGTGGACATTCGGCTTGGGGGGTATGGGACACAGTCTTTTGGTGGCAGGAATGGTGTTTATGTACACTCCTATTAGAGTGTAGTCATATAAACTATTTACTTAATATGAGAAGGGAAAAATTGATGGTACATCTCGAACTTTTTAAAACACAGACTGAGTCTTTTTAATACAAACAGCTATTTTTTAAAAATATTTTATTTATTTTATTTTTGAGAGAGATGCAGAGAGAGACCAAGAGATAATGAGAGACAGAGAGAAATACCAGAGCACTGCTCAACTCTGGCTTATGGTGGATGGTGGTGCGGGGGATTGAACCTGGGACTTAGGAGTCTCAGGCATAAGAGTCTGTTTGCATTACCATTATGCTATCTCCCCCGCCCCAAACAGCTATTACTTTCTTAGATAACTACCTTATTTTTTGATAAAAGCAATATAATTGAAATGTCCTCAGACTTTCTATTAAGTCTGTGTCACAAATAAATATCTTCCAATAAATACTATAATTAGATGTTTTATGCCCTGATTTAATATAGGTACTAGGCCTGTAAATCTTTTCAGCCTATGTGAATACAGTTTACAGATTACTGAAATGTAATGTTCCTTTCAAAAACTAAGGGTAAGAAAAAATATTTTTTGATCTAGGAGATGACAGTGATTCAAGCTTTGTATTCTCAAGCATGGAATCCCAAGTTCAATTCCTGGCATTGCATGTGCCTAAGTGATGCTTTGGTTCTCTCTATCTCATCTCACTCTGTCATAAATTAATTAATATTCAAAAAAGAAGAGATATTTTCCATAGCTTCATGCACTTAAAACTTAATACTTGATAGACTATGTTGAATGTTACTGCCTTTCTTAGGGAATACTGTTCTCATCCCTGAATTTTTTGAACCCCTTTTCAGTGTGACTCCATTTCTGTTTTATCCAGTGCTCACTACAGGTATTTTAAGAGGGTAGAATTTAATAAATAAGTACTGAATTGAAATCTAACAAAGCAGTCAATTTCATAATAAATTTAGTTTATTTCCCTATATACAGATGCATGTTATATGAAATGTAAGTTTTATGTACATGACATATGAACTTACATATATATCATATGTACAATATGATATATATGTATAACTTCAAGCTTAACAGACTGTCTAGTTCAATATATATTACATAGATATCTTACACCTTTTGAATGTTAACATTTTCTTACTATTTTTTTTCTTTCAGTAGAGAAATATCAAGTTTTCTCTCTCTTTTTTTCTTGCTGCAGAAAATGCAGAGTGAATCAGTGTTCATGGGAAGAATTTAAAATTCAGGCTGATTTTCACACTTCCTTTCAACAACACCTACGCCAGCCAGAATTATATGTACTAAGCTACAGTGGCTGCAAAGTATTTCAGTAAAAGAAGAAATTATTTTTCTTAATTACTGATAAGTTCTTAATTTGTTCAGCTAAATGATAAATTAACCACTGTTGGTGAAAGGGAAAAAAAAGCTTCTGTTTTGTTATGTTACAGGCTAAGTAAAGGAGGCTTCTAGTTGACTTGAAATGTAAGGAAGTAGGGGGCCAGGCAGTGGCACACCTGATTAAGCACACACATTACAATGTGCAGGGACTCAGGTTCAAGCCCCTGGTCCTCACCTGCAGAAGAAAAGCTTCAAAAGTGGTGAAGCAGGGCTGCAGGTGTCTCTCTCTATGTGTTTCCCTTTATACCTCCTCCCTACCCCCAATTTTTGTCTCTATCCAATAATAAATAAAAAATATAACTGAAAAGGAATAAAGTAAAATGTAAGGAAGTGAACTTTCAAGAAGGAAATAGAGGGCCAACTAGGTGGAATTTCTTGCCAGTCCTAAAAGCCAAGTATAGTTTTGCATTATGATAGTTGAAATGTTTAGTAAAGTCATTTGCAGATTTGAATTATTACTGAAAGTGAACAATAGTACTTCTTAATGAACAGTGCTATGCCATTGAGACATAAGTCATTTTAGACTTGCCAAAAATAGTAACACAACGTTGTTATTGAAACCCATCTTGAAATTGGTATAATCATTAACTGTCTAAAGAACATGCACTTTTTCAAATTCTCAGATGCATCAATTAGGCATTTAATAGGTATTAAAAGAATTTTTTTATTTTGGACTTAGAAACATTTACATAGTCTCTCCTTTGAAGAATACTTGGAAATATCTGGGGAATATTTGAAGCCCTTATTGTTAGGATTAGCTAAGTTAATGATTCACTGACACCTCATCTATTCAGTATTATTAAGGAATGGAGTGCTCCTAGCAAGGGTGTTACTGTAAAATGAAGAACAGCTTTACTATTCTGCTCATTTAATCTAAATGTCTTAGATGTAGCATTTGTTCTATTATCTGCTCAGAGTCATGTTACAGGCTGAGACAGTCTTTTTATTAAAATAATTTATTTATTTATTTATTCATGAGAAAGTAGGAGAGAGAGAAAGAACCAGACATCACTCTGATACACGTGCTTCTGGAGATTGAACTCAGGACCTCATGGTTGAGAATCCAGTGCTTTATCCACTCTACCACCTCCCGGACCACAGGCTGAGACAGTCTTGCTGCCCCAGATCTCTCTATTTCTTTTTATTCGTCTCTCTCTTTCCCTAACAAGTAGCAAAGTCTCTAAGCTTGACATTAGAGGATGGTTACAGCATCGTAGCCACAGATCTCTCTATTTCTTTATATTCGTCTCTCTCTTTCCCTAACAAGTAGCAAAATCTCTAAGCTTGACATTAGAGGATGGTTACAGCATCGTAGCCACAACTAGCCAATAGCATCTTGCTTTCTCTTAGTTGTGATAAGCAAAAATATCTCCATTCATTACCAAAAGTCCAATAGGATGTTTAGGGTTGTAACCATTCATAGCTGAGAACCATTTATGTAAAGGGTCTTGTCAAAAATTCCTATTTTTGTCCCAGTTGATATATACTGAACCAAAACCTTTGGGGACTATATCCTGTGCATTTTTACCAGATTACACTTCTCAACACACATTAAATGTGAGGATCACTGTTCAGTTAACCTTGTCAGCTTTTACTTTTTGAAACTTATTAATTTGGTAGACAAAATGAGTTTGTAAATTTAATTTTACATTTTTCCCAAATTTGTTCATCCTCTCCTACAAGTAAGCGTAAGGACTATAAATTGTAAGTGGCCATTGGGTTTTGCTGACTTTGTTAAAAAGTTTGGTGCTATGAACTGTAACTATAACTGTCATATACTGCACATGCCAAAGGGAAAGGTGATATCACTGAACAGGCAATCCTTTGGCTGGCAGTGTTCTGTGACCTTGTCTTCTTGTACTTGTAATGAATTTTCTCAAACTAATAAATCGCAAACATGATACATGGGGTACAATATCCATCCACTCACTTTTTACTCATTCTGGCACCTAGTTTTTTGGTTATTAATTTATTTAATACATTTATTCAGAACCACTTGCTAGTTATGACATGCTGCCCACTTATTAAATGCAGGCATTACAAACAGTTATCAAGATATGTAATTTGCGGGGCCGGGTGATAGTACACCTGGTTGAGAGGACCCAGGTTTGAGTCCCTCCCTGCAAGGGGAAAGCTTTGCAAGTGGTGAAGCAGTGCTGCAGGTGTCTCTCTGTCTTTCTCCCTCTTTATCTCCTCTTTCCCTCTAGATTTCTGGCTATCTCTTTCTAATAAATAAATGATAATTAAAAAAGATATGTAACTATCAATCTGTAGTGGAAATTGTAGAGAGATTACCACAAATCAAATAAAATCTGCTCCGTCACTTAAGGGTTAAGGCATACTCCTCATTAACAAGAGACTATAAGTAACCTAACTAACTAGAGAAGGCTGATTAATAAGTTATATATACAACAAAGGAAATAGTATCCTAATTGTCTGGAAAAGATGATTTAGTAACTACTGTTTTTCCTAGTCACAAAGTCATAAAGGAAATTAGGTTAAGAGTGCTGTAAGCATATTTTTTTGCATTCTTACTATTTTTAAGGAGAAATTTTCTTGAAATTTAATTAAATTAGCATCATATTTTAACTTAAGGCATACAATGACATGGAAAAATAATCTGGGCCTAGGAGGTGGTGCACCCCATTGAGCATACATATTACAATGCATAAGAGCCTAAGGTCAAGCCCCTTGTCCCCACCTGCAAGGGGAAAACTTTGCGAGTGGTGAAGCAGTGTTGCAGGTATCTCTTTGACTCTGTCTGTCTCCCTATCACCCCCTTCCCTCTCGATTTCTGGCTGTCTCTATGCAATAAATAAAAATAATACATTAAAATGATAAATTAAAAAAGAAAAAAGAATATTCCATATCTTCTACAAGTTTTAAATAAAATCATTATGTTAAAGTTTAGAGTAGCATAGAAAATATAAAAATAAAAAACCTGGAGCAAACAAGGTGCCCAATAACAGATGAATGGCTGAGAAAGCTGTGGTATATTTACACAATGGAATACTATACAGCTATTAAGAACAATTAACCCACCTTCTCTGACCCATTATGGATGGAGCTAGAATGAGTTATGTTAAGTGGGCTAAGTCAGAAAGACAAAGATGAGTATGGGATTATCCCACTCATAAACAGAAGTTGAGAAAGAAGAACAGAAAGGGAAACTCAAAGCAAGATCTGACTGAGTTTGAGTTTGGAGTAGGGCACCAAAGTAAAAAATCTCTGGGTGGAGGGTGAGAATAGATGTTCAGCTTACTGGGGGGGCTAGAGGGGGTACCCAAACAGTTCTTTGGTGGTGGAAATGGTGTTGATATACATTCCTATCAAATTGTAGTCTCATAAATCACTAATTAATATGAGAGGGAAAAAACTGATGGAATGTCTCAAACCTTATAATGCACAGACCATAAGCTGAGTATATATACCTTCAATCTAGCACTTAAGACTTAAACCATTTAATCACACTGAATTTTAACAGCGGTCACAAATTGTTAATATATTTCTAATAATGACTTTTTCCTTGAAATGTTGTCTCTTCTAAAAGCTTAGATCAGGGAGAACAGAAATTACCAGTGGCATTACATTATAAGGCACAGCTATATGTAAATCAAAGGTCATAAATTATGGTGATGGTTGCGTATAATACAGCAAATCCTAACAATGGAATTTTCAAAGTTAACCTAATTGCCAAATAATGTGATTATAGCAATAACTATCTTTTGCCTTCTTAAACCCTAAGACAGCAGAAGCCTCCTGCTTCCTCTATAGAGCCTATACTTCCCTAGTCCTGGAATCTCTAGGGTGGTGCTTCTCTCAATTCATACCAAATGATAACACATCTGCTGATCCCAACCTAATCAATGCAATGTGTACCACCTGGGCATTCTTCACAATTTAACTTTTATAGTCATTCTCACAGGCTTGCATCATCTTTCCTCCTCCCTCTACTGATGGAGACCCGTGAATCAAAGAAATGAATACGAAAAGAATGTTAGAGAAAGAAGAACAGAGTGACCAAGTCAGCAAGCAGAAGACTTTTTTAGAAGATCATACAGAAAAAACTGGTCAGAGTCAGGAATTGAACAGTGGAGGGGGGACTGGAGAGGTATGGGAAAATTACAGAAGCCTTTACTACCTAAAACTGAAAGAACTTGGTGATCAACTGAAGCAGTCTACAGAAATTTAAAGAATCAAAAATAAGCTCTCAAATAGCCCCCAGAAGAGTCTGCACATCACTTTATCATGTGGACTCTTGTTCTATTTTGAAATGAAATTTCATAGGTATCATTTCATTTTATGTCATAATTGATGACTGGTTCATCTTCTGACCTAATAATTTTTGAAAGGACTTAAGACAGAAGTTAATATTGTTGCTAAGTCAAACTACTTTCAGGTTTAGCATAAACAATGGACTAACCCATGCATGATAATTAATATTTAACATTTGAATACTTACAACCAAAGTAAGCTAGCATTGAGATAAAGTTTAAATTTTTCAGTTGCAATTGAAAGCTGTATATGATTCTATGTCTATTATGGTTACCCTATTTGTTTCTATTAGTCTAGTGAATGCATTAATTTATTTTCTTTCTCAACTATTCCTAGGCTACAATATACACATGAGATAAAATTCTCATTTGAGCACCTTATATAGAATGAAAATAAAATCTAAATCTCTAGTCAGATAATGTGGTTTCAGGACCATCTTAGCATGCCTTCTCGTTAACAGAGAAACCATCAATGCCAATGCCTGGATTGATCATATCTGAGTCATGAATTGATTTAGGTTATTTCAAGATACAATCAAAGCTCACTTTAAAATTTTTTTTAATTTTATTTATTATTTTCCCTTTTGTTGCCCTTGTTTTTTTTTGTTGTTGTTGTTGTTGTTATTAAAAGAGAAGATTAACATAGCCTCTGCACAAGGATAACACGCAAATTTGTGAAGCATTCCACATTTAGGGGCTGGGTGGTGGCTCACCTGGTTGAGTGCACATGTTACAATGTGCAAGAACCTGGGTTCAAGCCCCCAGTCTCCACCTGCAGGGAGAAAACTTCACAAGTGGTCAAGCAGTGTTGCAGATATCTTTCTGTCTCTCTCTCCCTCTCTTCCTCCCCCTTCCCTCTTGATTTCTGACTATCTCTAACAAATAAGTAAAGGTAATAAAAAAATAAATAAAAATTGATAATTTCCTAAGTCAAAGTCATATGATTTTACTTAAGAGATTATAACTTTCTTCTGTATAAAAATCTTCACTGTAGTTGATTCTAGTCAGATGATACTGCTCTCAGAAGGGCTACCCAGTCCAAAAGTAAGGGGTATACCCTTTCTAAATATATTCAACTTCACTAGAGATGAGGCAGATATCTTTCTGACCTTTGTAAGTCCCTCATTTAATCTTAGGTAGCAGTTCAGATAAAAATAGAGGTTTTGTTCTGTGTTTCAATCACATTACACACTGAATTTCAAGTGAAATGTGAAGTGAATTGCAATATCTCTCAGGAATTCGAATGGAATTTGCATTGTCTTAGAAAGAAAGTGAAATCACATTCTCTCTGTAAGTTAGCTATTTGAATTCTTGCCATATATAAATATTAGTAGCTGACCCTGATGTCTCAAACATTAGAGTAAAAGAGGACATTAAAAAAATGATTTCACTTTAAAAGCTATAACTAGTAATGTGTGTTAAGTATTACATCCTACTTCACTTTATCTTGGGCCATGTTCAATAATTTTTAAAGATAAGTCATGTTGCTGCAACTTACCACCTCATAATATCAGGATATCTGTGATTTAGATTAAGCTATTCACAATGACCAGCTTCATAAGAATAGCACAAATGTACTTATGAATTTAAAACATTTCAAAAGAATGACATTATTACTAAATGAACAACTTCAAGCCAAATTATCTCACTTAAAAGGAGTATTTTTAATAACTGCCAGATTCTAGGTGGATAATCAGCCTTTTACTTAAAATGCATTGTGTTTTTGTGATACCTTTAATTATTAAATGAAAATATTTTCTGTATAGCCAAATGCATTATACCTAACCATTTATGTCTCTGTGCTTCAGACAGATTGTTTCAGTAGGTTTTGCTTTTCCTGCACTAGGTAAAACTACTCTAAATCCAAAACCAGTCTCTAATACTAACATCATCACATGCTTTTCTTAAGGCTATGTACTAGAGATATTGCACTGCCAAATGATTCTGTAGTTCTAGTATTCAACCTTAAGGAAGACGTGGCATTTAAGTATTAGGTATGGTTTGGAGATTGTGAATTATTCTAATATTTACAATATTCTTACATTTTATCATATATTTACTGAATGTAATATATATTCAAATAAGCTAGTGCAGGTGTTTGAAACATCTGGATACATGAAGCACTTTGAAAGTATTTCTTAGAAATATTTTATTCTTGTATTCATTTCTCAATGATTTATTTAGTTTTTTTAAATTTTTTATATTTATTTATTCCCTTTTGTTTCCCTTATTGTTTTCATAGTTGTAGTTATTATTGTTGTCGCCATTGTTGGATAGGACAGAGAGAAATGGAGGGAGGAGGGGAAGACAGAGAGGGGGAGAGAAAGATAGACACCTGCAGACATGCTTCACCGCTTGTGAAGCGACTCCCCTGCAGGTGGGGATCTGGGGGCTCGAACCAGGATCCTTACTCAGGTCCTTGTGCTGGGTGACACCTGCACTTAACCCGCTGTGCTATCACCCAGCACCCGATTTGTTTAGTTTTATAGACAGAAAGAGGAGAGAGAGGAGGGAGAACACTAGTCCATCATATACATATGTGGTGCCAGAGCTCAAGCCTGAGACCTCACATAGGGCAAGTGTGTGTTCTACCCAGTGAATCACATCTTTGACTGACTGCAACAAAGATTTTACTATAAAAACACATTCACCACAGCTTAAAATTTATAGTATTACTGTAAAGACCCAAGGAAACAGGTAAAAATGAAATTTAAACATTTATGAATTTTTAACTAAAACAGTTGTAATGTTTATATTACTGCAATATATAACAACTGTTTTACTTATTTATATAGATATACATATATATTAGCATTAGTATCATATATTCTATGACTTCATTTATATAGCTGTATTTGGATCATCTTAAGTAAAATGGATTAGTTCCTTGAATTAACTCCATTCAATGATTTCTGACATAAACTGCCTCAATGTTACCCATTATTTTCCACTTGCTTATTTTACTCTATGTGCTTTAAGTGTTTACATAAATTAAAACTTCAGTTAAAGTAGGAGTACAGTTTACCTGACTATGCAAAATAAATATGTATAGTATCACTATAAGTTTGCTAAATATACCTTTCATATAAAAATGCTAAGTTTAAAAAAGTCCATTAAAAATTGTGAGGTACACTTATAATTATACTAGGTTTTTCTTTTTTCTAATTTTTAATTCACTGCAATGAAAATACTAGTGACATTACACTGAGAACTGGTACTTGAATTATTTTAATTAACTGTATTTTAAATAGCCACTTTTAAGAAAATATGATGTGTACAATTTTTATATAACCACCAAGTTCCTTCCAGTGATTTACAACTGGGAATGATTGCTCCCCAAAGGAAATTCAGCATCATCTGGAGATATTTGGGATGGCAACAATGGGGGGGTGGTCAAGGTGCTTTGGGTACCAGAGACTAGAGGAACCAAATATTGCATACAATGTACAGTGCTCAGGACTGGATTATCTAGAACAAGATCTCAAATCTACATGCTTGTGAACACCTTTTAAAGCTTAACTGAAGGAACTGGTAAGACCATATAATTAATTGCATTGCATAGGAGTGCAACAATTTCAATTGTGATTAAGTCTAAACTTCCCTGCTTTCAGATTCTACTAAAATCTACACTTAATGCCAATTTCCTTATATATACCTATGATGTGTTTCAAGAACCTCTGCTATGTTATTATTAGTAGAAAATATAGTGGCCGGGTGGTGGCACAGTAGTTTTTCATTGTGTATACCACAATTTTCTTAGCCACTCATCTGTTGTTGGGCACCTAGGTTGCTTCCAAGTTTGTGCTATTATTAATTGTGCTGTTGAACATAGTATACACAGATCACTTTGGATGGCATTTGTTATCTTTAAAAACATTAAATATACCACTCCACTCTCTCCTGGCCTCCATGGTTCCTGCAGAAAAACCTGATGCACTGTCTTTATAAGTTAGCTTCTTCTTTTCTCAGGAAGCTTATAAATATTTTTCTTTGTCCTTGAATTTTGATAATTTCATAATGGTGTGTCTTGAGTTAGGTCTATTTGGGTTGAGAAATTTGAGAGTTCTTTCTCCTTCTTGAACATCTGCATCCTGACCAATTCCCAGATTTGGAGAAGTTGCTGCTATTACTGCTTTGAATATGGTTTCTGCTTTCTCTTCTTATTATACCCTGATAATTCTGATATTTGTTTTTCTAATGGAGTCTTCAATCTCTTGAAGAGTTGCCTCATCTTTCCTAAACTATTTTTCTCCTCCTACTTTGAAGTGGTCATTTTGTCTTCTGTTTCTAGTGTTCACCCCTACATGGGTAAATCTACGTTCTTGGCTTTCTATTTGAGACTGGAAAGCATTCAATATGTACTTCACACCCTGTAGCTCTATTTTCATGTTTTTAATTTTCCTATCTAGTGAGTTTTAAGATTATGGATTTTTTTCTTAACCCATATTCCCTATTAAATTGAGAGCTCTGTGTTTGTTTAAATTTCCTGGCAATGTATGTCTTAAATTCTTTCCTGGTTCTGCATCATTCAGTATGTGGTATATTAGTTCCCTAGTATTGGGGTTTACCTAATTTTACTCATCTTTTTCAGTTTCTGCTGGTAGCACTGAGTTCTGCTTTGTGTATAAGTTGTAGGCAGAAAGGGAGGACTTTATTATTTTTTTTAATTTAAGAAAGTATTAATTAAAAAAACCATAGGGTAGGAGGGGTACAATTCTACACAATTCCCACCACCCAATCTCCATTTCCCACCCTCTCACCTGATAGCTTTCCCATTCACTATCCCTCTGGGAGCATGGACCCAGGGTCATTGTGGGTTGCAGAAGGTAGAAGGTCTGGCTTCTGTAATTGCTTCCCCACTGAACATGGGCGTTGACTGGTCGGTACATACTCCCAGTCTGCCTCTCTCTTTCCCTAGTAGGGTGGGTCTCTGGGGAAACGGAGCTCCAGGACACATTGGTGGGGTCTTCAGTCTAGGGAAGCCTGGCCGGCATCCTGATGGCATCTGGAACCTGGTGACTGAAAAGAGAGTTAAAATACAAAGCCAAACAAATTGTTGAGCAATCATGGACCCAAAGCTTGGAATAGTGGAGAGGAAGTGTTAGGGGGGTACTCACTGCAAACTCTAGTGTACTTCTGCTTTCAGGTATATATTTTGCAGTAGTTCACGGATACGTGTGAACATATGCTCTCTCTCACAGAAACTGGTGTATATCTAGATTTTGGGACTTTGTTAGAAAGTGAACCACCTGAGATGGAATTAGAGTATACTATGAAAGGATAGGTCTCACCCGAGTAATGAAGCTGAAGGGTTGTCATTCCACACGTGAAGTCTCTGGACACAGTCTGAAGTGAAGCATGTTGAGGTGGCAATCGTTGTGTTGGTTAGGTTGTGATCAGCAGATGCAATATTATTTAATATGGATTGGGAGAGGCATACGGGAAAGTGGGCCCTATCCAATGGTTCCAGGACTGGGGGAAGTAGAGGCTCTATAGTGGAGATGTGAGGTTCAGGGTTCAAAAAGACAATCAATAGTTAATGTTATCATCACATTATTTGGTAATTGGGTTATTTTTGAAAAGTCCTTTTGTTAGGGTTTGCTGTACAGTACCCAGTATCTTGTATATAGCTGTGCTATTGGTTGCTTCTGATCTACTTGGTCTAGGCTTTTGAGAGAGTCTGCATATCAATTACACAGCCTATATATTGAAAAGATTCAGTTTGTGTTTTGAAAAACTTCGAGACATACAATTAATTTTCCTCCTCTCGTATTAATTAACAAGTGATTTATATGACTACATTTTACTTGGAGTGTACATATCTGTCCAAGATGGTTCAGAGAAGGTGGGTTCATTGTTCTTGATAGCTGCATAGTATTCCATTGTGTATATATACCACAGCTTAGAGAGGAGGACTTTTAAAGAAGTTACATAGTTGGGAGACGGATGGTAGTGCAGTGGGTTAAGCGCATATGGCGCAAAGCTCAAGGGCCAGCCTAAGGATCCTGGTTCGAGCCCCCAGCTCCCTATTTGCCGAGGAATCACTTCACAGGCGGTGAAGCAGGTCTACAAGTGTCTTTCTCTCCCCCTCTCTGTCTTCCCCTCCTCTCTCCATTTCTCTCTGTCCTATCCAACAATGATGACATCAATAACAACACTATAATAACTACAATAATAAAATAAGGGAAACAAAAGGGAATAAATAAATATTAAAAAAAAAGAAGTGACATAGCGTTATGGTGTCTGATGTCCCTTAAACAGAGTGTTTATTTGGGGAGAAGGGAGAATTCCAGATCATTCGCCTCAAGACTGTTTCTTAAAAGTGGGGACTCTGCTGTGAGGTCAGAGTTCCTTTCCCAACTGCAGAGTAGTCTGACCTCAGTCATCATATTCTTTATAGCAACTGGGACATCTTAAAGTTGTATTGGTTTCTCTGCTGCCACAAGGGGTATAATGGTCAATTCCCTGACTCTTTAAATGGTTCCTTGAGTTTTGTTCAGTGACCTGTGACTTCTGCAACTCTAAACAGCAATCTTAAGCTCCTCTTCTCACCCTCTCTCTCTCTCTCTTATTAATTTTATTTTAGGGCTAGTGGCTTACAATATATTTTTTAACATGTAAGTACAACCTCTTATCTCCCCTTTATTGGTGTCTAGGATATTTAACAGGATCCCAATGCCCCTTAATCCTGTCCTTCTCCCTCCTTCCCAAGAGTCCTTTGCTTTGGTGTAATACACCATACCAAGTCGAACTTTTACCTTATGTTTTCCCTTACTGTTCTTTGTTATTAAATTATACCTGTAATTGAGATAATTTGGTACTAGTCCTTTTTGTCTGGCTTGTATCAATCAAACTAATGCCTTCAGGTTCTGACCACAATATTTCAAAGGAGAGGGTCTCATCATTTTAACAGCTGCATAGTACTCCATTGTGTATATGTGCACGACTTCCTTAACCATGCATCTATTGTTGGGCATCAGGGTTGCCTCCAGGTTTGCACTATTATAAATTGTGCTGCTATAAACATTGGTGTGCATAGGTTATTTTTGGATAGGTGTCATTATTTTTCCTGGATAAATCGCTAGCAGAGAGATTGTTGGATCATAAGGCAGGTCCATTTCTAGAGCTGATGAATCTTCAAGTTGTTTTTTGTAGGGCTTGGCTAATTTACATTCCCACCAGAATTGTAGAAGAATCTTTTCCCCCAAATCTTCTCCAATAGTTTATGTTTATTTCTTTTCTAATGTCTGACATTCTCACAGGTTTAAAGTGATAGCTCACTGTTGTTTTTATATATATATATCCCTATCACCAGTGACTTTGGTAGTGAACTCCTTATCTTAAGACATTGGATTTCTGAGTGGTTCCATGCAGATCCCTTAGATCTGCCATGTGGATTTGAAGCAGTTGCATATATAGTACCTGTAGGCAGTACAATGCCATGTTTCTGCTTCTCCTTCCCTTCCTGCTCCCACTGTCCATTTGCAATCACCAACCTTCAGATAGTAATGTTTCTTTCTTTACCAGAAATCCCAGATGCTTTCTGAGGAAATTTGTTGATTTATGTTGTTGTAATCAAATGTTCGTTTAGCATTTATTAGGGAGTCCCATTTGGAGATCTCTCTCTCTCTTTCTCCCCCCCCCCTCTCTCCATATATATATGTGGGGGGGGTATGAATTGCTCTCCACTGTGGTATAGAATACTTTTTTTCTTTTTTATCTTTATTATTGGATATAGATAGCCACAAATCAAGATGGAAGGGGATGACAGAAAGGGAGAGAGACAGAGAGACACCTGAAATACTGCTTCACCACTTGCAGGTCTTTGAACTCAATCTTTGCACATTGTAATATATGAGCTCAACCAGGTGTGCCAGCACCCAGCCCTGTATGGAATTTTCTGTAAATGATTGAACATGCATTTATAATTATTTGATATATCACATATACTAATCTTCCTTATTACTTTTTTACTTTGCCTACTTTGTCCTTTATAGTGTTCACCTGTAGGGATATAGTTGGATACAGAACATTTTCCCCAATCTATAAAATGTTCATAGAGAAAATACTGACTTCAAAATGAATCCCCAAAAGCTATTTATATGCTGAAGCATGAATAACTTCGTAAACATATACCATGTATTTTATGCTTCTGTTTATTCTGTTGTAGAATTGAGAGGTACATCCAATTTAGTGCAGTGTATATCAGGTTCTTTATACTTGGAATGATAATGAGAGACACAACAGTATTCACAGCAATGAATTTCAGCAACTAGTATAAAAAATGAAAAATACATGTCTCTTTAGACATATATTTTTCTGAGACTTAGATCCCTAAATTGCTTTTGTTTTGAGAGGTAAAAAAGAAAAGAAAGTCAAAAAACAAATTATCCTAACTGGGTATTTATAATAAAATAATTATTTTTTGTGTATTAATTGCTTTGACACTATATTGGCCAATGGGAACATGAGGAAATCTATTCTCAAAATACACTAACTTTCGATTTCCAGTACTATTAGATACTATTCTGACTGCTAGAACATTTCAAAAAGATACCTTAAAGTTTTGTGTAATAATTCCAGGAAGATGACTATTAAACTTTTGCATTTAAAGACCTTGAATTCAGTTTCCTTCTTTAAGAAGCACACAAAAGGGAAAAGGAAGAAGTAAGAGAAGGAAGTAAAAAGTGACAGCTCCACCTATTCCAGAAAGAAGATCAATCAGGACAAAGAGTAGTGATAACCCTACTTCCTGTTCAGAGACCTTGAGTCAGGTATTCTCGAAAGCAGTGAATCTCTGTAATCCTGAAGTTCTCTCTTGCCCTGGTAAGTGCCCAGGGGCTGCTAGTAACCAACCACAAAATTGGATTAAAGGGTTGCTGAATGATCTTGGGGGTCCCCTAAGTCTTTTACCTGGAAGGTGGGAAGATAATTGTCGGGCTGAGCTTCATTGACGGGAGACAGACAACCGGGGACTCATGGCTGGGTTGTACGCAGTATCTCTTTATTCATGCAGGACACAGCGCAATCTATACCAAACTAGACTAACAACTAACTAAACGAACAATGTTGTCTTTATATATACTTCCCAAGTAGGGTGTGAACAGGATGTGACGCAGAGAGCATGGAGAGAAAAGTGACTGGTGAAAATCAGGGTGTGACAAGGAGAGGATCAGGATGTGACAAGGAGAGGGGGTGGAGCAGGTGAGAATTCTACCACTAAACCACCAATGCCCTGAAGGGAAGGTGGTGCTTTATGTAAAAGTGATTTATGTAAATAGACGGCAGTGGTTATGTAAATAGAATACAGTGGTTATGTAAATAGAATAGTGTTAAGCAGGGAGGATTAAACCAAATGAAACAGAAGAGGTTTTTAAAAGTATACCAACAGATAATGGGATTTTTTTGTTTGTTTTTGGCTTCTCTGTACTCTGTAGAGCTCTTAGAATACCATAATTTGGAATTTGCTTACTTTTTTTCCTAAACATTTTTATATATTTGTCTCCTCACAGAGATTTTGTTTTTTATAACTGAAGACCATTAGAGCTATATGTACAAATATCTACTCAATATCATATACAGAACAGAGAACAGTGGAGAAAAATATAGGACCATGGGTGTAATTGACATTGAACTGCTGGATTTTCATTTGCCTCTCATAGATTTCTTATAAAATTAGACTAATATTTACTTAGTGTACTGTACTAGAAAAATAAAGTACTTCTGATTTGCACTATACTATTTTAAATGTCTTATTTATAAACATATTCTCATAATATTCTATAAATGGTATCAACCTTGTTCTACACAACTCAAAATGAAGCATAGAATTCTGAAACTTTTTAATATTAGTAATCTAGTGAACAGTGAATGGAACTTGAAGCCAGGCAGTCTACTTCAGAATTATATATTGATATTTAATATACTTTACTAAGATTATGTATCTTGCAAATGTTTAAACTCAAAGTTGGCAGTCTGCTTGAAGTCATCACACAATAATCATTTTTCACTGTTAATAGTTTTAGATTTAATAATAAATAACAAAATGGATTTAACAGTGTCTTGCAAAATTATGAGATTTCAAGAGTACAATTTCACAACCACACCTAGTTTGTTTAAATCACCACACCAGCTACCAGAGTTCTGTGCTCCCTGTCCATTGCTCAAGACCACTGTAGTTCTCACTAAGTTCAAGAGATAATTTGGTTACCATTTATTTTTGCACATTCATTTGCTTTAATCCTGTATATTTCACATATGAGTGAAACTATCTGGTAGTTGCCCTTCACTTATTTTTTCTCTTTAATAGGGGATTAATGGTTTACAAACAAGAGTAAAACATAATAGTTTGTACATGCATAAAATTTCCACATAACAATACAAACCCCACTGGGTCCTCCTCTGCCAGCATGCTTCAGGACCTGAACCCTCCCCCCCCCCACCACCACTTCAGAGTCTTTTACTTTGGTGCAATACACCAGCTCTAGTTCAAGTTCTGCTTAGAGTTTTCCCTTCTGATCTTGTTTTTCAACTTCTGCCTATGAGTAAATCATCCCATATTCATTCTTTTGTTTCTGACTTATTTCACTTAACATGATATCTTCAAGCTCTATCCAAGATAGGATAAAAAAGGTGAATTCATCCTGGACCTGAGACTTTGGAACCTCAGCAATAAGAGTACCTTTGCATAGCCATTATGCCATCTACCACTGTTCACATTTCTCATTTTCCACATAACAATTCAGTGCCCCTCTAGGTCCTCCTCTGCCATCATGTTCAAGGACCTGAATCCTCCCCACCCCAGAGTCCTTTACTTTGGTGCAATACACCAGACCCAGTCCAAGTTCTGTTTTGTGTTTACTGTTCAACTTGTTTTTTAATAGGATATGTTTAATTGAACGTCCCTTTAAAATTTAGATGGAAAAGAGTTCTGCCAATAGTTTCCTCTAAGTATTTGATAGTTTCTGATCTAACATCCAAGGAGGGTTGAAATCCCCTACTATTACTGTGTTGCTGTTAACATATTGCTGTAGCCCTTTCAGTAGATGTGTGATGTATTTAGATGGCCTCTCATTGGGTGCAGAGATATTAATAATCATTAAGACCTCTTGATTGATCTTCTGAGTATTAAATAATGTCCATCCCTACCTTTCTAAATTTTATTTGTTTTAAGGTCTATCGTGTCAGATTGAAAATAGCTGTTCCTACCCGTTTTTATGGTCCATTGGTTTGTATGGCAGATTTCCATCCTTTTACTTTGAGTCTGTGTTTGTCTTATTGAGTTAGGTGGGATTTCTGCAGAAAACATATGGTTGGGTTGTGTTTTCTAATACATCTTCCTACTATGTGCCTTTTAATAGGTAAATTCAAGCCATTGACATTTATTGATATTATAGAATGAAGATATTTTGATGTCATTATAAAATATCAGAGTGTTCTGATATATATGGCATGTTTATGATGTGATTGTTTATAGGAGACCTTTCAGAACTTCTCTCAGGGCAGGCTTGGTGCTAGCTGATTCCTTCAACTGTTGCTTGTCTGAGAAGGTTTCTGTGCCTCCATCTAGTTTGAATAACAGCCTAGCAGGATATAGTAGTCTTGGTTGAAAGCCTTTCTCATTGAGTACTTGATAGATATCTTGCCATTCTATTCTGGCCTGTAGTGTCTGTGTGGAGAAACCTGCTGCTAATCTTATGAGTTTACCTCTGTAAGTAGCTCTTTGTTTTTCTATTGCAGCCTTCAATATCCTTTATTTATTTTATTCCTTTTCATTATAAATTGATGTGTTTTGGTGTCTTTAAGTCTGAGTTAATTCTTTTTGTGGCCCTCTAAACTTCTTGAACCATTATGTCTTTTATGCTGTCCAGACAAGGGAAGTTCTCAGCTATTATGTCCTGTAGAATGCTTTCTTCCCCTCCCTCTCTTTCTTCCTCTGGCAAGCTAATAATGCATATATTACTTCTTTTGACATCATCCCATATGTCTCTATTTTTGTTTTCAGTATCTCTTAATATCTTTTTGAGATCTCTTAGTTTTTTTCCTAGTTTTCTCTAATTCATCCTCAATCTTGCTAGTTTTTTTTTCTGCCTCACTTATTCTATTCTCTCTCCCCTCGGTTGTTTTCTGTAGCTCAGTTATTTTGTTACCTGTTCTGATAATATATTAGCTTGTTCAGCTAATTGTGCTCTTAGGTCAGCTAGTTCAGCTTTGAGTTCTCTGATTATCTCAAGATAGTTAGTGTTTCCTTTCAGAGTCTCATTTGCTGTTACTCCATGTCTGATGATATGACTTTCAAACTCTTTCCTCTGCCTCAATTAGTGTTTGGATCTTGTCCTTAAAACCCTTTGGGGTGGGGCGTTTATCTGGACTTTTGTGCTGGCTCATTTCTCCAATGTTTCTTCTTGATTAAACCAATATATATGGTGTTTTAAGAGGTCCCTCTCTCAGTACTATTCAACCCAGTAATCACACTTGTCTGGATTGATTTGTGTCTAAGTAAGATGTTTAAAGAGTTTGCAGTTATAGACTCTTGTCTAGTTGTGTTCTCAGGTAACCTTCTTTGTTATTCTTAGCTGACTAGGGAGAAGAGAGAGATAATTCTACTGCTACTTTCTGCTGGTTATTGATGGCAAGCAGGTGGTACTATTGTGATCTCTAGTCTTTTCTTGTTTGTATAATCAGCAGCGGGTGGTATGGGGTGGGGGTGTGCTTGCTTTGGGTTGTATTGTGGTCACAAATGCTCTGTTTTATGTTGCATCTTTGCCTTAAATTCAAAAGTCTCAAAACCTCTTGAGTTAAAGATTAAGAGGTTTTAAGCCACTTTCTCTTTTCTTCTGGCACTTGGAACAACCTTAACTGCTTGCTGCACTTAAAGCGAAATCACTAAAATGGTGCGACTCAGCACTGTGCAGCCCAGAACACTAATTTGACTTTGCTGTTCTTCAACCCATGTCCATGCCCCTTTTTGCTCCAACCAAATGTGAGCACCCACCTGAGGCTGCAGATTTTTCAGCTGCAGATTATTACTTCAGTTGGGTCTCTTTTTGTATTTATTTGTTGTTTTTGAAGGAGAGATGATTTGATCCGTTATTCCATGGCCATGCCTCCCAAAAGTTCCATTCTACTCCTCCTGCTCCCCCTCCCCCTCCTCCTCCTCCTCCTCCTCCTCCATCTTCTTCTTTGTGTTTTTAATTATTTTTATTTATTGGCTAGAGACACAGCCAGAAATCAATAGGAAAAGGGGAGGTACAGATAAAGAGAAAGAGAGAAACACTGGCAGTACTGCTTCATCACTCACAAAGCTTTCCTCCTGTAGGTGGGGAAGGGGGGGCTCCAACCCAGGTCCTTGCATATTGGAACGTGTGTGCTCAGCCAAATGTGCCACCACCCAGCCCAGAATGCATTTTATTCATTTAAATAGGAGGGGGAGAGATAGAGAGAGAAAGAGACAGAGAGACAGAGAGAGAATATCCAGGGCACTGCTCAACTCTGACTTACTGTAGTTCTGAGGATTGAATCTGGGACCTAGGAGCATCAGGCATGAAAGTCTTTTGCATAACCATTATGCTATCTCCCCAGCCCTGCCCTTCACTTCTTTACTTATGCATTACAAGTATTTTAATTTGATATAGCAAACTTGGAAAAGTGGATCCCAAACAGCAGAAAAATATCTTCCTTGATTATTTTTATAGAGTCACATAAGTCAGTATGAAAGTATATGAGAATAAATGAGCAAAGATATCTTAATTATGTATTTATTTATACATATGTAATTTTTTAATCCACACTCTCACTGCATTGAAGGGAGCTTCAGTGTTGTGGTCTTTTTCTCTTTCTTTCTTTATCTCTCTCTCTATCTCTCTCTCTCTGTCTGTCTAAAAAGGTTTTTTGTTTGTGTGTTTAATCTACATCTAAAACTCGAGTAGTGTCTATAATGTATTTCAGCTTTTAAGAGCAGTCATCTAAGTGCATGACAATAGGAATCATAGGTCTGTGGCATTGTGATTGAGGCTACTTTCCCTGGGCTAACTGGGAGCAGAGGCATTTATGTCACCAGGAGTAGAAGGTGATGTTAAGGCACGGATCAGTGAACAGCAGGGCTACAAAGGTAGACTGGTGGAGTCCAAATGGAAAAAGAACTTCAGTAATTTTGTACTGATTGCTTGGTATAAAAGAGTCTACCTGGTGCCACATCTGATTTATGGAACAGATTGGACTTGTAATGAAAGTCCAGATATAACTGACCTCTTTCAAAGGAAGTTGTGACCTTTGTTTTCTGACATACTTCATGTGTGGGCTCATGAATAAATTACCACTCTACAGCTTTTCATTCTATTCTCTAGTTCACTCTTATGTTTAGATGTATTCAAATTTTTTCCGTAAGAACAGACAGCCATGGAATTCACAGAGTAATTCACTTCATTCTGTTGCTGCTTTTTTACCTACTACATTTCTGGTATATAAAAAGGACATTGTATTATATTGGATATTTGTTCTCATGAGAATAGTTCCAGTGGAAAAATAGGGTCTGAATGAAGTCATTTCCATTATTGTCAAAATGAAAGTTTCAGAATACACATATTTTCTTTTCAAAAAAATTATCAAGGGGCTAGAGAGATAGTTCACTAGATATGTGTCATGCCTTGCCATGGACATAGCCCATTTTCAAGATTTGGCACAATATGGGTGATGCTGTGGTGTGAGGGAAAACTCCAGTGTTCTGGTATCTCACCCTGTCTATCATGTCTCCTTCTCTGTTTCTCTAGCTGAATGACAAAGCAATAAAATTTCAAATTTACATATAGGCTCCAGTTCCTTAAGAACAAAACAAAACAAATCTAGCAAATAAAAAAGTAATAAGAAAAGTTGTAAGTCCCCCTGTCGGGATACACACATTTGAAATTCAGCTGTACTGACTTTACAAGGACTAATCTGGTAAAGCCGATTCTATATTATTCAACTGATAGAAATTAGTCTTAATTACGCAGTTACTATAGTACTTGTTACAATGAAATTTAGACCATGTCAATGTATTAGGAAAAGCTAATTTTCATGTAACAATTGGGCTCTTAGAAAACTCTTTTGTAGGGGCCAGCCAATTATGTGCTCACATTACATTGCACAAAGACCCAGGTTCAAGCCTCCAGTCCCCACCTTCAGGTGGGAAAATTCCCAAGAGTTGAAGCAGGACTACAGGTGTCTCTCTCTTTCTCTCTCCTTCTCTACTCCCCCCATGCACTCGATTTCTCTTTGTCTCTATCCCATAAATAAATAAATAAATAAATTTATATAAAGAAACTTTTATATAGTTTTGCTTAAATTATTATGTTAAACAAGTTAAAGATTTAACTAGGTAATTGATATAAACTAAGGTAGTAGATTTAACTAGGTAGATCATAGTCAAGAATGTGCCAATTTTCCATCAATAATATGGTATTCCTTCTGTCTCTATAAACTTATTTTTTAATATTTTTGGCTAAGGGAAAAAAGTCTCATTTGGCAGTGATCTTTTGGATTTTTGTTAATTCTGACATATCTGTGACTTTTATCCAGTTATAATACCTATGATTTCTTAAAAGTTATTTCGGGATTTTAAAACCGCCTTTCCAGTAGCTGCCTTTCTTAGTTCTGTCCTGTAGTAAATTTTGAAAAAAGTATAGCTCTATGACTCCTCTTGTACTAATACCCAGAAAAGCTCTCTTTTACACCTGTGTATTTAAGTGATTTTGTGTGAAGTATATTTACAATTGTAACATAACATGTTTCAAGGCAAAGGCATCTGTACTACTAGGGAGTGACAATACAAGTTGCTGGCAAACTAAGAATTAGAGCTTAGCTCTCAAGGCTTTTGTGGGTATTGGCACTAATACTTAAATTCAGTATAAATATGTCAGACACTGGCTCTGAAGTCCTAGGTTGAATACTTTGGTCTCTCTCTCTGTATCTTATTTTTCTCTCCATATCTCTTTCTTTCAAATTAAATAAAATATTTGTTAAAATAATTGATCTTCAAGTAAGAGAAGTAGGAAGTAGACAATAATAATAGTTATAGTCAAGTATTATAAAATTGTAGTTTTTGTGTTTATTCTAGATTTCCTGAAACTCATATTTCATTTTGTTAAAGGCCTAGGACAGAATCTAAATCCTGCTTGTTAGCTTGGGATACTTTTGTGCTTTGTGAGTATTAGAATTTTTATAGACCTGGGTTTTAAAATGCATAAATATAAGTAAATTAATGTATTAAGAATAATCTGCCATTTTTAATACAATAATCAAAAAGATATATGGTAGCTCCTAACTACATTTGCAGTGAGTAATGGATAAGACAAAAACAATATTTAAAAAAATCCTCTGGTAGCTCAGTAATTCAATATTTCATTCTTATCCTTTTATTTTGGTAATTCATTTTTTCTGGATATTTCTAAGAAGAAAAATTAAATAGTTATTTATGGCAATGATACACCCAGTAGAACATATATATTACCATGCTCCAAGACTCTAGTTTAAGGCCCTGGTCTCTACCCACATGGGAGTGCAGGGATGGAGGTGTCTCTTTGTTTCTCTCCCTATCTCTACCTCCCCTATCAATTTCTCCCTGTCCTATCAAAATAAATGGAAAAAAAAGGGAAAGGGGAACAAAACGGCTACTAGGATCAGTGGTTATATATGGTATATATGAGGTCTGCCTGCCCCAAATAAATTTAAGAAATATGTATATTGTTTTTAGATAATCTGCCAATTTTAGCTAAATTGTGTCTTTCTTTCAAATAACTTTCCTATTGGAAAGCATGATACATAATGATTAATATATAAATATTTTATAGTTCTGATACCTATAAGAAAGTAAACTTGCTTCATTGTTGTGGTTTATATCACATGAGTTAAAAGTTGGTCATTTGGTGCTGGGGAGACAGCATAGTGGTTATATATATATACATATATATACATACATATGTATATATATATATTTTTTAATTTAAGAAAGGAGACATTAACAAAACCATAGGATAGGAGGGGTACAGCTCCACACAATTCCCACCACCCGATCTCCATATCCCATCCCCTCCCTGATAGCTTTCCCATTCTCTGTCCCTCTGGGAGCATGGACCCAGGGTCGTTGTGGGTTGCAGAAGGTGGGAGATCTGGCTTCTGTAATTGCTTCCCCGCTGAACATGGGCATTGACTGGTCAATCCATACTCCCAGGCTGCCTCTCTGTTTCCCTAGTAGGGTGGGTCTCTGGGGAAGTGGAGCTCCAGGACACATTGGTGGGGTCTTCAGTCCAGGGGAGCCTGGTCAGCATCATGATGGCATCTGAACCTGGTGGCTGAAAAGAGAGTTAACATACGAAGCCAAACAAGCTGTTGAACAATCATGGACCTAAAGACTGGAATAGTGGAGATGAAGTGTGTTATGAATCCACTGCTCCTGCAGGCTGTTTTTTCCTTTTTGTTGCCCTTGTTGTTTATCGTTGTTATTATTATTGCTGTCGTTGTTGTTGGATAAGACAAAGAAATCGAGAGAGGACGGGAAGACAGGAGGAGAGAAAAATAGACACCTGCAGACCTGCTTCACTGCTTGTGAAGCGACCTCCTGCAGGTGGGGATCCTTACACTCGGTCCTTGCGTTTTGCGCCATGTGCACTTAGCTCTTCATGCTACTGCCCGGCCACTAAATAAAATATTTTTAAAAGAATTGATCTTTAAGTAAGAGAAGTAGATAATACTAATAGTTATAGTCAATTGCTATAAAAACAAATATATAGAGAATAAAATTTGTGTGCTACCAACTCAAGAATATAAGAAATGTCACACTGTTAATTTTTCTCAAAACAAATTAATTCTGATTCCAGCCCACTGTCCTGCTCATCTTCCAGGAAATTCAACCTCATATTATTAAGATTTTCTTCTCTCCCTCTCTCCCTCTCCCTCTCTCTCTCAGCCCGTCTGTTCATCTCTGACCTAAAAACACTGGTGGACAAATAAGGATCTTTGGATATTTCCACTAAGGTGACCTTTATCTTAGCCACCATGGACCAGTAGCAGTGTTTCTACTTTCCTTGTCATCTGGGCATGGTGAAAATCCTTCTCAGTGACTTTTTTAGGTAGACAGGTATACCATCCAGCTGTTCTCTCCTGGTCTCCTGCCTTCTCCTACCAGTGTTAGAGCACCCACTTTGTATGACTGCTGGTCTGTATTTAATCCCCAGTGTAATATGGGAGCAGCAAGGAGAACTCCATTGGATGGTAGAGCAATGCTTTCTGCACTATCTCTCACTGTCTCTTTCTCTTATTCTAAAAAAGGTTTCCAATCTTTACCACTGGTTTATTCAGTGGACTCATTAACTTATGGGTTTCAAACTATTGAAATAGCTCTGTCTTCTTGGTTGTCACCAACAAGTGGCAGTGCTCATGACATTTACAAGAAATAATAACAAAATGATAATCATCATAATGATAACTATAAGTCTACTTTGTCACTACCACACACTCTTGATTTTTTCACGAGAAAGATACAAAAAATTGTATTTAAGGTTTTTGTTATTTTAAAAAATTCCAATTAATAAGAAAGCACACTTCCACATACCATGTAATTTACTTACAGAAGGTTAACAAAGATTAGTCATAGACTCTATTGTTTTGCTATTTGGAAAGAACATCACAGTTGTATTTAGACATTCATTGGTGAAGGTAATTACTGAACTTATTTATCTATTATAGCTGCATGAAGCTCTTTGACGAAGTAAGATAAGTTTTGAGAGAGTGGAGAATCTAGCCAGATTTATCTTCAAGTGAGCTAACATGAATGCACAAAATTTTCCTCCACTTTTTTTTTTTCAGATAGGAAGGTTTCTTTCCCTTCCCTCCCTTCTTCCTTCTCTCCCTCCTTCCCTTCTTGTCCCCTCTCATCCTTTCTCCCTTTCTCTCTCTCTGTCTTTCTGCCTTTTCTTTCTTTCTTTCTTTCTTTCTTTCTTTCTTTCTTTCTTTCTTTCTTTCTCTCTTCCTTCCTTCCTTTCTTCCTTTTTTTCCTTCTTTCTTTCTTTCCTCCTTTCTTTTTTCCAGAGCCAAGGTCTCAAGCATGTTTGAGTCTATTGTCCCTAGGTCAACTTTATCTTTCAGATAGAGACACAGAGAAGAGGGAGACATGACACAGAGCTTCCCTTCTGATATTTGTGTAGCCCAGACCAGGCACATGCATCCTACCAATGAGCCTTCTCTGTAGTCCTAGAAAGGTTTTTGTGCTGCATATATGTAGGGTCCACAGTTATACTCTGAGGGTCCCCTAGTAGAAGATTCTAAACACATGTAAATCTTATATTGATTTTCCTTCAACTAATTAGGTGGTGTCTTCGTCTTTTGCCTGACCACTACTGCACTGGTCATTCCCTACACTATCAAATAGTGTAGGTGCTAAGAATAATTCATGCTAAATGCCTCCTCAGAAGCACAGTCCCTTACCACAGAAACCCCTTGAGGAAAGTGCCTTTGCTAGCCTCAGGATATAGAATATGATTAAATACTCTGTAAAACTTGTGAATTCACTGAATTCTCCTGGTGAATAAATGACTCTGAGTAGTGATGCTAACTGAAATAAGTTAGTTGAAGGACAAACGCTCTGACTTAGATATGCTTCAAAGGGTGATTTACTTTCTCTTGGGAGGAAGAAAGGAACACAAATGCATTTCCTCACGTTTTTAGTCCTATTTTGGGACAGGAAATAACACAAGACCGAGTAAAAGCAGTAGGTGGCAGAAATGTGATTTCATTTTACCCTGTCAGGTTATGCATACTACCATATAGTTAAGTGCAACTTATATCTCTATAGTTACATATGCCTGGAATTGCAAGGCTTAACAGGCATACATTAGTCATAGAATAGAAATGATACCAATTTTTTAAAAAACTAAAGAGATATCAACATTATTATAAAAATTTATCATAATTGTAAACTAATATAAATATTGTTTCTGACATAAAAGTTAACTTTTGCAGCTGTGTTTATTATAGATAGTTTTGGATTGAGCTGTAACTTTTTAAAATTATTCTTTTTATCAATTGAATAGAGAAAGTCAGAAATCAAGTGGGTAGGGGGAGGGACAAGGAAAGAGAGACACCTGCAGCACTGCTTCACCACTTACAGAGAGCCACCCTGCAGTGCCACCCTGCAGGTGGGCACCAGATGCTTGAACCTGGATCCTTGTGCATTATAAATGTGCGCTCAACTAGGTGTGCTATCACCCAGCCCTAATTAAGCTTTTATTTGAGCTGAATTTTTAATGAATTTTCTACAAATGTTTATTTTATTTACCAGAGTACTGATCATCTCTAGCTTATGGTGGTCCTGGGGATCGAACCTGGGATATCAAAGCCTTAGGCATAATGCTGTTTGCTTAAGTATTATGTTATCTCCCCAGACCAAAAGCTATTTTAAGTCTATTCCTTTCATGATTTTTTCATGAGTGACTCAGGGTCTCATGAATTTGTATGATTTTTTTCTTTTTTAAAATATTTATTTTATTTATTTATTCCCTTTTGTTGCCCTTGTTGTTTTATTGTTGTAGTTATTATTGTTGTCATTGTTGAATAGTACAGAGAGAAATGGAGAGAGGAGGAGAAAGATAGAGAAGGGGAGAGAAAGATAGATGCCTGCAGACCTTCTTCACCGCTTGTGAAGCGACTCCCCTACACTGGGGAGCCAGGGCTTGAACCGGAATCCTTATGCTGGTCCTTGTGCTTTGCACCACCTGTGCTTAACCTGCTGCACTACAGCCCGGCTCCTACTTGTATGATTTTTAAGCCACCTCCCTGCCCAACTATTATTTTCTTTTTAAGGTAATAATACGGGGGTATTCTGTTTCCCTCTTTTGGGAGGGACTGTATATGTTAAGCCCAGCCAACACAGTTCCTTGTGCTATTGTAAATTTTTTTGACTTGGGGAGATTAAGTAAATTAAAATGAGTGAAGTGTTTACTTAAGTTATAAGATGAATAAGGTAATGGCAATTGGGTAAAACATGAAATCAAATGAACTTTAGTCTTAATATTTTTATCTGTACTGACACACTTTTTGTTTTTTCATGAATCTCATTTCCAAGTGAGAATAATATGATCTGTATAGTGGATTTGGGGGAGATAAAAATAAAGCATGATGTATAGAATATGTAAGCTCTTTAAGCTAATGATGTAGAAATGAGAAAGGCATGGTGTGTGTGTGTGTGTGTGTGTGTGTGTGTGTGTGTGTGTGTGTGTGTGTGTGTGTTTTGACAAATTGGAATTAGAGCTAGGAAAGGATCAAAATGCTATGATAAAGAAGAATGTTGTAAAAGCCAAAATTTAGTTTGTGGAAATCCAAGGAGGCATTTTTAACTAAAGAAAATGTACCTGAGGTCTTAATTACAGGTGTGCCTCATCCCAGAAGAGACTGCAGGGAATGCTGGAACATTCAGTCAAAAGGAGCCTGGTTAACTGAAGGATATTAAAATATCAGTGGTTGGTGGTTATGCAAAAAGACTTGCATGCTTGCATCTCAAATTCGATCCTTAGCACCATTATAAGCCAGAGCTGAGAAGTACTCTAGTAATAATAATAATAATAATAATAATAGTTTCATAAAAAATTAGGACAGGGAGATAACATAATGGTTATGAAATGTTAGTGGTATAGGGAGGGGCCAGGTAGAGGGTGTAAGGATGAGATGTAATTTGGGCATCATTTGGAATCACAAAACATATTCAGCATTGGGAAATTTGGTAAAGAATAAAACTGTTGAGAGAGGGACACTATCAATCATTTTATAGGAGTAGTAAGAAGAATAGCTATGTTGGATGTACAAGTTTGCATAGCCACCTTACTACTTGCTTATGTCAAAAAGCTTAGAAATTAGAGTACAGTGGAGACTTTAGAAGGACATTCAATGGAAGAGTAACATTATATGATCTAAGTTTTCAGTGTAAGTATTCACTACAGCAGCCTTTAGGATTCTGTGATTGTAATATTTACCTTAAGATAAACAAAATAAGCCTCTTTGCTAGTGTGCTTCAGTCAGTATTAGATGGCTGGAATATATAGATTAAAGAAATGTTTTATGTTCCTTAAAGAGCAATGAAAATGTTGTTTTGTGCTTACCAGATATTCAGATTTGCTTCCAAAACCACTGGCATAGGGGGCCAAGAATAGTACATATCAGTATTGCCTAGCTCCACTGCCTCTTTCATCGTCTAATTTTCTTTTGCTTTTTAATTTCTTTATTGGGGGATTACTGTTTTACAGTCAATAGCAAATACAATAGTTTGTACATGTATAATATTTCCCAGTTTTCCAAATAACAGTACAACCCCCAGTAGGTCCTCTTCCATCATGTTCCAGGACCTGAACCTTCCCCAGTCACCACCCCAGAGTCTTTTACTTTGGTGCAATGTACCAACTCCAGTCCAAGTTCTGCTTAGTATTTTCTCTTCTAATCTTGTTTTTCAACTTCTGCCTATGAGTCAAGTCACCCCATATTCACCTAACTCCTTGATCCACTTATAACTTACTTTTGTGTTTGGTGAAATATAGTGGACCAGTTTCATTCTTCTGCACGTTTCAACCCATTTTTTCCAACACCATTTGTTGAATAGTCTCTCCTTTCCCCATTTAATAGTCTAGGCACCTTTGTCAAAGATTAGATGTACATAGGTGGGAGGCTTACTTCTGGGTTCTCAATTCTATTCCACTTATCAGTGTATCTATTCACGTTCCATTACCAAGAAGTTTTTATTACAATGGCCCTATAATACAATTTGAGATCTAGAAGTTTGATGCCTCTAGTTCTGTTCTTTCTTCTCAAGATTGTTTTGGAAATTCTAAGTGTTTACTGGTTCCAGATAAACATCTGTAGCTTTTGTTCTATTCTCCTTTAAAAAAATGTGTGGGATATTAATGGGCATTGCATTAAGTTTTTATATGGCTCTGGGTAGTATATTCATTTTAATGATGTTAATTCTTCCAACCCATGAACATGGGATATCTTTCCATGTCTTTGTGTCTTTTTCTATTTTCATTGATAGTGACTCACAATATTCAGTATACAAGTCTTTCACTTCTTTTGTTAAGTTTATTCCTAAACATTTTATTGTTTTTATTGCTATAGTAAAAGAGATTGATATCTGGATTTCTTTTTCTTCTAAGTTAATGTTTGCATAGAGAGGAATGCCACTGACTTTTGTGTGCTAATTTGCAGCTTGACATCTTACTATATTGCCTGATTACTTCCAAAAACTTCCTACTGGATTCCTTAGGTTTTCCTGTCTATACTATCATATCATCTGAAAATAGTGAGAATTTGACTTCTCTTCCAAACTGTATCCCTTTAATTTCTTGCTCCTGCCTGATTGTCATGACAAGACCTTCCAACAATATATTGAATAGTATTGGTGATAGTGGGCATCCCTGTCTAGAACCTGATCTGAGGTGGAATGCTTCCAGTTTTTCACCATTGAGTATGATGTTGGCTGTAGGTTTGCTATATATAGACTCCACTATCTTCAGGAATTTTCAATCTATTCCCATTTTTTGTAGTGTTTTGATCATAAAGGGGTGTTGGATTTTTGTCAAAGGCTTTCTCTGCATCTACTGATATAATCATGTGGTTTTTAGTTTTGCTTTTATTGATGTGGTGATGACATTGACTGATTTATATATATTAAACCAATCTTGCATCCCTGGGATAAACCCCATTTGGACATGATGAGCAATTTTTTTAATGTACTGATTGATGTATCTGGTTGGCTAGAATTTTGCTCAGTATCTTAGCATCTGTGTTCATCAAAGATAATGGTCTGTAGTTTTCTTTCTTTGTTATGTCTCTGTGTGCTTTTGGTATCAGGGTAAGGTTGGCTTTATAGAAGCCGGAAGGGAGTATTCCTGTATCTTCAGTGTTTTAGAAGAGTTTTAAAAGTGGAAGTATTAACTCTTCCTTGAAGGTCTTGTAGAATTCATTTGTAAAACCATCTGTTCCAGGACTTTAATTCTTGGGTAGGTTTTTGATAAATATTTCAATTTTGTTGTCTGTGATTAGCCTGGTCATATTTTATAGAAATATTTTATATTTTAATTTTGTAACTTTATAGGTATCTAGGAACTCGTCAATTTCTTCCAGGTTCTCTAGTTTGGTTTGGTGGCATATAGTTGTTCATAGAAGTCTCACACGGTAGGTTGGATTTTACTGGTGTCTGTTATGATGTATCCTCTCTCATTTACAATCCTATTTATTTAGTCTTCTCCTTTTTTTCTCTTGTAAATCTGGATAAGGGTTTGTTGATTTTGTTTACCCTTTCAAAGAACCAACATTTAACTTCATTGATCTTTTATGTGTTTCTTTTATTTTCAATTTTATTTATTTCTGCCCTAGTTTTACTTATTTCTGTCCTTCTGGCTGCTTTAGGGTTCCTTTGTTCCTCTTCTTCTAGGTCTTTAAGATGTGCAAACAGGTTGTTTATTTGTGATTTTTCTTATTTCCTATTGTGTGCTTTTTGGCTATGAACTTCTCTCTCAGTACTGCCTTAGTTGTGTCCCAAATTTTTTTGTCATCATTTTCAATGAACTCTCAAAACATTTTGATTTCTTCCTTAATTTTCTCTTTGATCCCATAGTTGTTGTTAAGTAGTATACTGTTGAATTTACATATTTTTGGATTTTTACTAATTTTTTGTTTGTTGTTAAGTGTTAGTTTAATTCCACTATGGTTTGAGAAGATGCTTGGGGTGATTTCAATGCTCTTAAATTTGTTGACACTGTCTTTGTGGCCTACCATATGGTTTATCCTTGAGAGTGACCCATGTGGATTTAAGTAGAATGCGTATTCCAGGTTCTTGGGGTAAATTAATCTGAAAATGTTCAATAGTTCTAGTTTATCTATCTATTCATTTAATTCTCTCAATTCTTTATAAATTCTCTGCCTAGATGGTCAGGCAAATTGAGACAGTGGGGTGTGAATTCCCCTATTATTATTGTGTTGCTGTTAATACATTGCTGTGGCTCTTTCAGTTGATATTTGATGTATGTAATAGCCTCTCACTGGGTGCAGAGAAGTTAATAATTGTTAAGTCCTATTGATTGCCTGATCCTCTTAGTATTAGTCATTTCCATACCTATCTTTTTTATTTTATTTATTTTAAGTTCTACTGTGTCAGATATGAGAATAGCTGTTCCTGCCTTTTTGTGACCCATTAGATTATAAGATAGTTTTCCATCCTTTCACTTTGAGTCTGTGTTTGTCTTATTGAGTTAGGTGGGATTCCTGCAGACAACATATGGTAGGGTTGTGTTTTCTGATTTGTCTTCCTACTCTATGCTTTTAAATAGGTGAATTAAGGCCATTGGTATTATAGATTTAAGATATTTTGATGCCATTATTCTAAAATTTTAGAGTGTTCTGTTATACTGTGTATTTATGGTGTTTTGATTGTTTATAGGAGACCTTTCAGAACTTCTTGCAAGGCAGGCTTAGTGATAGTTGATTCCTTCAACTGTTGCTTGTCTGAGAGGTTTTTATACCTCCATCTGGTCTTAATGACAGTCTAGCCAGATACAAAAGTCTTGGCTGAAAGCCTTTCTCATTGAAAGCTCAATATATATCTTGCAATTCTCTTCTTACCTTTAGTTTTGTGTGGAGAAATATGCTGCCAATCGTATGGGTTTTCCTCTGTAAGTGACTCTTTGTTTTTATCTTGCAGCCTTCAGGATTATTTCTTTATATTTATTCCTTTTCATTCTAAATATGATGTGTCTTAATGTCCTTAAGTCTGGGTTAATTCTGTTTGGGACCCTCTGGGCTTCTTGAATCTTTATGTCTTTTTTGTTGTCTAGAGAAGAGAAGTTCTCAGCTATTATATCCTGTAGAATGCTTTCTTCCCCTCCCTCTTTTTCTTGCTCTGGCAAGCCAATAATTCAGATGTTACTTCTTTTGACATCATCCCATATGTCTCTATTGTTTGCAATGCCTCTTAATCTCTTTTTGAGATCTCTTATTTCTTTTTTAGTTTTCTCTAATTCATCCTTGACCTTGCAAATTCTGTTTTCTGCCTCACTTATTCTATTCTCTCTCCTCTCTGTTGTTTTATGTAGCTCAACTATTTTGTTACCCTGTTCTGATACCATATTATCTTGGTCTACTAATTGTGCTGTTAGCTCAGCTATTCAGCTTTGAGCTCTCTGATTATCTCAAGATAATTAGTGTTTCCTTTTAGAGTCTCATATGTTGTTTCCCCATTTCTGATTATATTATTTTCAAAGCTTTCCTCAAAACTGTAACTATTGCATAAATTTGTGTTTGGATGTTGTCTTCACTCTTAAGTGCTTCTATCTTTTGGGCACTTTTATTTGAGCTTTTTTTCCTGTTCCATTTCTCCAGTGTTTCTTCTTGGTTTAACCACTGTTTTGGTGTAATATAAAGTCCTTCACTCAGTATTTCTCAATCTACTAATATCACTTGCCTGGATTGATTTGTGTCTAAGTAAGGTGTTAGGAGCTCACAGTTTTGGAAATTAACAGTTTTAATGTTATCTCAATCCCTGAGGTGAAGCGCAGTGGCTGTTAAATCCTATTAGTTTATTTATCTTTCCTGAAAGCTATGGAAGCCTGAATCCTTTTTAACTATATTGTTTATCTTAATCACCCACTCACAGCCAAGAAATAAAACAGGGTCGGGGTACATAGCACAGTGTTTATGCAAAGTATCTCTCCTGCCCCAGGGGTCTGAAGTACTGGGCCTAATAGCTGCCTCACCCCCAGCTGGAGACAAGCAGAGCAGCACTCTGGGCCCAGTTTTTCTGAATAAATCTTCATTTCTGAGGGAATTATTCACTCTTTCCTACATTATTACAAGAACAATGTGAAAGGCTCCGACATATAAACATACCTCCTGACTACCAAGAGTGTAGATTTCTCCTGAGTCACCTGGCCATCTTTCTGCTCCCATGTCAATGTGAGGCTTCCTTGCTGCTGTTCCAGTCCCTGAGAGGCAATAGCAGTGGAGACCCACAGTTGTAAATTGGTGAGTCTTAAGTTTTCCTTCCTTCAGCAGTCTTTTTATTGATAAAACTCAGACTGCTGTTTCAGCTGGCAGACTGTTGGACTGTTACCAGCTGCTCCTGAATAGATATGAACTTTTAGCCCCAGGAATCTCTCCTTAAATCCCTCTGCCCATGAACCACATGCGTTTTCACTCACCTGTGGTTTGGTGGGTTCTTAGAGTGATACTAGTCTTATCTTGTTATGTTCTCAGGTGATCCTCTTTGGTATTCCTAGTTGAGCCAGGAGAGCAAAACATAGCTGCTAATATTGTTTCTCATCTTCTCATTTTCTTTGTCAGTTCATTCTTCAGTGTGTGCTTCTACCAGTCACCATGCAATTCATGTTCATTATCTTACTGTCAGGTTTTATTAAAAAATCATTTAGGGAGTCAGGCAGTAGCACAGTAGGTTAAGTGCACGTGGATATATTGGTAGGGTCTTCAGTCCAGGGAAGCCTGGCCGGCATCCTGATGGCACCTGAAACCTGGTGACTGAAAAGAGAGTTAAAATACAAAGCCAAACAAATTGTTGAGCAATCATGGACCCAAAGTTTGGAATAGTGGAGAGGAAGTGTTAGGAACTCTAGTGTACTACTTTCAGGTATATATTTTGCAGTAGTTTACGGATACGTGTGAACATATGCTCTCTCTCACAGAAACTGGTGTATATCTAAGTTTTTGGACTTTGTTAGAAAGTGAACCACCTGGGATGGAATTAGAGTATACTATGAAAGGAAAGGTCTCACCTGAGTAATGAAGCTGAAGGGTTGTCATTCCACACGTGAAGTCTCTGGTCACAGTCTGAGCTGAAGCATGTTGAGGTGGCAATCATTGTGTTGATTAGGTTGCAATCGGCAGACGCAATATTATTTGATATGGATTGGGAGAGGCATACGGGAAAGTGGGCCCTATCCAAGGGTTCCAGGACTGGGGAAAGTAGAGGCTCTATAGTGGAGATGTGAGGTTCCTGCTGTCTTAGGGTTCAAAAAGACAATCAATAGTTAATGTTATCATCACATTATTTGGTAATTTGTTAACTTTGAAAAGTCCTTTTCTTAGGGTTTGCTGTACAGTACCCAGTATCTTGTATATAGCTGTGCTATTGGTTGCTTCTGATCTACTTGGTCTAGGCTTTTGAGAGAGTCCGCATATCAAATACACAACCTATATATTAAAAAGACTCAGTCTGTGTTTTAAAAACCTCGAGACATACAATTGATTTTCCCCCTCTCATATTAATTAACTAGTGATTTATATGACTACACTTTACTGGAGTGTACATAAACACCATTCCCACCACCAAAAGACTGTGACCCATCCCTCCCATCCCACCCAGTCCCATTCTTTTTAGAAAACATTTTATCACATTTATTAATAAAACTACTCTTCTACCTATATAAAATTATGTCTTGAGTAAGTTTGACCTCATTCCTACCCAAGGCAATGGGATATGATAAATAGACTAAAGCATGACCACCAAATAGTTTGGAATAGGAACATAATCTAAGACTACTTAATAAAGCTATATGTCAAGAATATGAAATTATGCCCATGTGTCAAAAACTGTACTGTAATCCATTGCCCCCCCCCCCCAGTAAAATAAGAACAATGAACTGTTCTGGAAAATTTTAAGTAAAACAATTAAAACAAAAAAAAATCTATCCCATGATGTTTTCTGGAAAACATTGCTTGAATAAGCCTATATGTAGATTGACTGCTGCCTTTAGCAGTTAATGCCAGAGAGCTAGTATTAGGAGAAAAAAAACTGTAATGTAGACAAAGAGTATGAAGGAATGCAAGAAGAGCCTATCTTTGGTGACATTGTGGAGTTTCTGAATCAAGTCATATAAGAATTTAGCAATTTTGTTGGGTTCCTCAGCTAAGTAGCTCAGCATGTTTACCTAACTATGTAGTCCATTTGAATTTAGTTTTCTCTGACATGAAACAAAGATAATTGCTACAATGAACTATTTTTCAATAAAAATGTCACTCTACAGACTTGTAAAAAAAAGAAATAAACAAAGAAAGCAACTGAGCATGTACAAGCCATCAGGTTCAAAAGTATTCTGTAATAACTTTAATGGAAAACATGAGTTCATTATTTTGCCTTTGCATTCCATATTGGATATGCTTTGAGGCATAGGGCATTTTGATTGACATGAAGCAATCAATTATAGTTCCAGTGGTTTAGAATCCTTTTATGGGCAAAACTTATCTAATCATTTACAGATGGGCTCAATAAGATTCATGAAATACAGTAAACTAGCTCACAAGAAAAAAACTCTAAAAACAAAGAAAAGCAAATAAAGAAGTTTTCTTTTCTACCTCTTTCTGATACATTGTGAATGAATGAACCCAGGACTTTATGCACATGCTTTGCCACTGAGCAGCCTTGTGACTTTTTTTTTCTTATTTATTTATTGCCACCAGGGCTATTTTGGGGGCTGGGTGCCTGTATGAATCCACTGCTCACTTTCAGCAGCCTTTTTTTTTTTTTTCTTTTTTGTTTGTTTTGTTTTTGATAGAGACAGAGAAATTAAGAGGAAAGGGGAAAATAGAGAGGAAGAAACAAAAACACCTGCAACACTGCTTTACTCCTCATAAAGGTTCCCCTTACAGATGGGGACGGAAGGTTTGAGCCATGGTCCTTGAATGTTGTAATGTGTATGCTTAACCAGATGCACCAATGTCTGGCCCCTTTTTCCAATTTTTTTTTTTTATTTAAATTTTTAATTTAAGAAAGGATTAGTGAACAAAGGCATAAGGTAGGAGGGGTACAACTCCACACAATTCCCACCACCCAATCCCCATAACCCACCCTCTCCCATGATAGCCTTCCCATTCTCTAGCCCTCTGGGAGCATGGACCCAGGGTCGTTGAGGGTTGCAGAAGGTAGAAGGTCTGGCTTCTGTAATTGCTTCCCTGCTGAACATGGGTGTTGACTGGTCGGTCCATACCCCCAATCTGCCTCTCTCTTTCCCTAGTCAGGTGTGTCTCTGGGGAAGCTGAGCTCCAGGACACATTGGTGGGGTCCTCAATCCAGGGAAGCCTAGCCAGCATCCTGGTGGCATCTGGAACCTGGTGATTGAAAAGAGAGTTAACATACGAAGCCAATCAATTTGTTGAGCAAACATGGATCCCAAGATTGGAATAGTGGAGAGGAAGTGTTGGGGAGGTACTCACTGCAAACTCTAGTGTAATCCTGCTTTCAGGTATATATTTTGCAGTAGTTTATGGATACGTGTGCACATACGCTCTCTCTCACAGAAACTGGTGTATGTCTAGGTTATGGGACTTTGTTAGAAAGTGAACTACCTGAGATGAAATTAGAGTGTACTATAAAAGGAAAGGTCTCACCCGAGTAATGAAGCTGAAGGGTTGTCATTCCACACGTGAAGTCTCTGGATACACTCTGAGGTGAAGCATGTTGAGATGGCAATCGTTGCTTTGGTTAGGTTGTGATCGGCGGATGCAATATTATTTGGTATGGATTGGGAGAAGCATACGGGAAAGTGAGCCCTATCCAAGGGTGCCAGGACTGGGGGAAGTAGGGGCTCTATAGTGAAGATGTGAGGTTCCTGCTGTCTTAGGGTTCAAAAAGACAATCAATAGTTAATATTACGCACACATTATTTGTTAATTGGGTTAACTTTGAAAAGTCCCTTTGTTATGGTTTGCTGTACAGTACCCAGTATCTTGTATATAGCTGTGCTATTGGAAGCTTCTAATCTACTTGGTCTAGGCTTTTGAGAGAGTCCGCATATCAAATACGTAGCCTATCTATTAAAAAGATTCAGTTTGTCTTTTGAGAACCTTTGAGACATACAATTGATTTCCCCCTCTCATATTAATTAACTACTGATTTATATGTCTACATTTTGCTAGGAGTGTACATAAACACCATTCCCATCACCAAAGGACCGTGACCCATCCCTCCCGCCCATTCCCACCCCCCACTGGCCCAGGAAGCTACATGTCTACCCCTCACCACTGGGTTTTTACTTTGGTGCCCTACTTACAATTTGATCAGGTCCTGCTTTTAGTTTCCCTTTCAAATCTTCTAAGTCAGCTTCTGTTGATGAGTGGGATCATCCCATACTCATCTTTAACTTTCTGACTTAGTCCACTTAACATAATTCCTTCTAGCTCTGTCCAAGATGGGTCAGAGAAGGTGAGTTCATTGTTCTTGATAGCTGCATAGTATTCCATTGTGTATATATACCACAGCTTTCTCAGCCATTCATCTGTTGTTGGGCACCTGGGTTGCTTCCAGGTTTTAGCTATTATGAATTGTGCTGCTATGAACATAGGAGTACACACCTCTTTTTGGTTGGGTGTTATGGACTCCTTGGGGTATAACCCCAGGAGAGGAATTATTGGGTCATATGGAAGGTCCATGTCTAGCCTTCTGAGGGTTTTCCAGACTGCTCTCCACAGAGGCTGTACCAATTTACATTCCCACCAGCAAGGTAAAAGGGTTCCTCTGTCCCCACATCCTCTCCAGCATTTGTTGCTGCTGTCCTTTTTGATGTATGCCATTCTTACAGGAGTGAGGTGGTATCTTAGTGTTGTCTTAATTTGCATTTCTCTGACAATCAGTGACCTAGAGCAGTTTTTCATATGTTTGTTAGCCTTTTGGATCTCCTCTGTGGTGAGTGTTTTGTTCATTTCCTCTGCCCATTTTTGGATGGGGTCATTTGCTTTTTTGCGGCTATGTTTGCTGAGCTCTTTATATATTTTGGTGATTAGTTTCTTGTCTGATGTCTGGCATGTGAAGATCTTCTCCCATTCTGTGAGGGGTCTCTCTGTTTGTTTAATAGTTTCTTTGGATGTGCAGAAGCTTTTCAATTTGATGTAGTCCCATTGGTTTGTTTCTGCTTTGGTCTTCCTTGCAATTGGGTTTGATTCATCAAAGATATCCTTGAGGTGTAGATGGGAAAGTGTTTTACCAATGTTTTCCTCTAAGTATTTGATTGTTTCTGGTCTGACATCTAGGTCTTTGATCCATTTGGAGTTGATTTTTGTTTCTGGTGAGATAAAGTGGTTCAATGTCATTCTTCTGCATGTTTCAACCCAGTTTTCCCAGCACCATTTATTGAAGAGAGCCTCCTTCTTCCATTTAATCCTTTGGGCCCCCTTATCAAAGATTAGATGCCCATAGGTGTTGGGATTTACTTCTGGGCTTTCAATTCTGTTCCACTGGTCTGTGTGCCTATTTTTGTTCCAGTACCATGCTGTTTTGATGATGATGGCTTTATAATATAGTTTAAGGTCTGGGAGTGTGATGCCTCCATTTCTGTTTCTTTTCCTCAAGATGGTTTTGGCAATTCTAGGTGTTTTCAGGTTCCAGATAAATGATTGTAGTGTTTGTTCTATTCTCTTAAAGAAGCTTGGTGGAACTTTGATGGGTATTGCATTAAATTTGTATATGGCTCTGGGGAGAATGTTCATTTTGATGATATTTATTCTTCCAATCCATGAGCATGGGATATCTTTCCATTTCTTGGTATCAGTTTCTATCTCCTTGAGTAGCGACTCATAGTTTTCAGCATACAAGTCTTTCACTTCTTTGGTCAACTTTATTCCTAGGTATTTGATTGATTTTGCTGAAACAGTGAATGGGAGTGATTTCTGGATGTCTTCTTCTTCAGATTTAGTGTTTGCATAAAGAAATGCCACTGATTTTTGTACATTGATTTTGTAGCCTGATACCTTGCTATATTGCCTAACAACTTCCAGTAATTTTCTACTGGATTCTTTAGGTCTTTCTATGTATACTATCATATCATCTGCAAATAGTGAGAGCTTGACTTCTTCCCTTCCAATCTGTATCCCTTTGATTTCTTTCTCTTGCCTGATTGCTATGGCAAGAACTTCCAATACTATGTTGAAGAGTAACGGTGACAGTGGGCAGCCCTGTCTAGTCCCTGATCTGAGGGGGAATGCTTTCAGCTTCTCTCCATTGAGTATGATGTTGGCTGTAGGTTTGCTATATATAGACTCCACTATCTTGAGGAATTTCCCATCTATTCCCATTTTTTGTAGAGTTTTGAGCATGAATGGGTGTTGGATTTTGTCAAAGGCTTTCTCTGCATCTATTGAGATAATCATGTGGTTTTTGGCTTTGCTTTTATTGATGTGATGAATGACATTGATTGATTTACGGATGTTGAACCAGCCTTGCATTCCTGGGATGAATCCCACTTGGTCATGATGAACAATCTTTTTGATGTGTTGCTGTATCCGGTTGGCCAAGATCTTGTTTAATATTTTGGCATCTATGTTCATCAGAGATATTGGTCTGTAGTTTTCCTTTTTTGTTCTGTCCCTATCAGCTTTTGGTATCAGGGTGATGTTGGCTTCATAAAAGGTGGAAGGGAGTATTCCTGTTTCTTCAATCTTATGGAATAGCTTAAGAAGTATGGGTATTAACTGTTTCCTGAAAGTTTTGTAGAATTCGTTTGTGAAGCCATCTGGTCCAGGACTTTTGTTGTTGGGGAGATTCTTAATAACGGTTTCAATTTCTTTGTCTGTGATTGGTGCATTTAGATTTTGTAGTTCTTCTTGGTTCAGTTTTGGAAGTGCATAGGTTTCTAGGAATTGTTCCATTTCTTCCAGATTCTCTAGCTTGGTGGCATATAGTTCTTTATAGAAGTTTCGCAGAATTCTCTGGATTTCTGTGGTGTCAGTTGTGATATCTCCTGTATCGTTGACAATTCTATTAATTTGAGTCTTCTCTCTTTTTTGTTTGGTGAGTCTGGCTAGGGGTTTGTCAATTTTGTTTAATCTTTCAAAGAACCAACATTTGGCTTCATTGATCTTTTGTATGGTTCTTTTATTTTCGATGTTGTTTATTTCTGCTCTAACTTTAGTGATTTCTGTCCTTCTGGTTGCTTTAGGGTTCCTTTGTTCCTCTTCCTCTAAGTCCTTGAGGTGTGTAGTAAGTTCGTTCATTTGGGCTTCTTCTTGGTGTTTAATATGTGATTGTATAGCTATAAGTTTCCCTCTCAGTACTGCTTTAGCTGTGTCCCAAATATTTTGATAGGTTGTGTCTTCATTTTCATTAGTTTCCAGGAACATTTGAATTTCCTGTTTGAGTGAGTGTCTGACCCAGTGGTTCTTAAGGAGCATGTTGTTTAGTTTCCAAATTCTATGTCTTTTAATAATTTTCCGTTTGTTGTTAAAAGTTAGTTTTACTCCACTGTGGTCTGAGAAGATACTTGGGATGATTTCAATGCTCTTGAATTTATTGATGCTGTCTTTGTGGCCTAACATGTGGTCTATCCTTGAGTATGTGTTGTGTGGATTTGAAAAGAAGGTGTATTCCAGTTTTTTGGGGTGGAGGAGTCTGAAAATGTCCAAGAGGTCTAGTCTGTCAATCTCTTCATTCAATTCTCTTATATCTTTATTGGTTCTCTTCTTTGTTGATCTGTCTAAGTGTGAGAGTGGGGTATTGAAGTCTCCCACTATTATTGTATTACTATTGATGTATTTTTGAAATTCTTTCAATAGGTGTTTAATGTATTTAGATGGTCCCTCGTTGGGTGCATAGATGTTAATAATTGTTAAGTCTTCTTGGCTGATTGATCCTCTTATCATTATGTAATGTCCTTGCCTATCTTTTATTACTTTATTTAATTTAAAATCTATCGTGTCTGAGATGAGAATGGCTGTTCCTGCCCTTTTTTGTGGACCCTTAGCCTGTATGATAGTTTTCCATCCTTTCACTTTAAGTCTGTCTTTATCTTGTTGTGACAGATGGGATTCTTGCAAGCAGCATATGGTTGGGTTATGTTTTCTGATCCATCCCCCCACCCTGTGCCTTTTGATGGGTGAGTTTAAGCCATTGACATTTATTGATATTATGGATTTAATGTATTGTAGTGCCATTGTTCTAAAAAACAATTTGTTTGCTCTGATATATTACAAGTATTATAGTGATGTTCTTGTTTATAAGAGGTCTTTTAATACCTCTTTCAGGGCCGGCTTGGTGATAGTTGCCTCCTTTAACTGTTGTTTGTCTAAGAAGGTTTTGATCCCTCCATCTAGCTTGAATGAAAGTCTAGCAGGATATATAATCCTTGGTTGAAACCCTTTTTCATTCAGGGCTCGATAGATATCTTGCCACTCCCTTCTGGCTTTTAGAGTTTGAGTTGAAAAATCTGCAGAAAGTCTTATGGGTTTTCCCCTGTATGTGACTTTTTGTTTCTCTCTTGCAGCCTTTAGGATCCTTTCTTTATCCTTACTTCTTCTCATTGTGACTATGATGTGTCTTGGTGTTTTCAGGTCTGGGTTGATTCTGTTTGGTACTCTCTGGGCCTCTTGCACCTTGATATCCTTTCTGTTATTCAGGTCTGGGAAATTTTCTTGTATTATTTCCTCTAGGATGTTTGCTTCCCCTTCCTCTCTTTCTTCCTCTGGCAGGCCAATTATACGAATGTTACTTCTTTTGAGATCATCCCATATGTCTCTGTTGTTGTTTTCAGTGTCTCTCAATCTCTTTTTAAGCTCTTTCACCTCTTTCTTAGTTTTCTCTAACTCATCCTCTGTCTGACTAATTCTGTTTTCTGCTTCTGTTAGTCTGCTTTCCCTTGCCTCAGCTTCTTTCTTCATTACAGCTATTTCAGCTTTCAGTTCTCTAATTGTCTCAAGATAATCAGTATTTTCCTTGGGGGTCTCAACTGTTGTTTCCCTAATACTGCCATTTCTTTCCTCCAATGTTGTTTTCATTTCTGTGATTAATAAGTTTATTATTGCTTGCATACTTTTCTTATCTATGGTTACTTCTGACTGATTTGTGGTTTCTTCTGGGCTCTTGTCTTCATTCATTGGGGTAGCAGTTTTATTTGTTTTTAATCTACCCATTTTTTTTTAATTTATGTGTTTCTCTCTTTTTTTTTTTTTTTAATGTTCTGTTGTTCCTCAGTTGTTGTGTTTTGAGCACAAGTAACACTATACTAAACACCTTTATGACAATTGCACTCACCAACCTCCGGAATAACCGTAGCAACTGAAGTAAGTATTGAAGGAGTTTAATCGTTACCAGTTAGCCAAACAATTTCTCCAGTCCGTGAAAAAATAGTAACCAAATCCCAGTGAAGAAAGAGAAAAGGAAGAGAGGATAGCAAGAATAGACAGTTATGCAAATCTACTATCCAGTGTATATTCTAAGGGTAACAAGAGTGTAAAGGGAACTAGAGCAGAGATACACACATAGAGAGTCCACTCTGGGTCAGATTTCTTCCCCAAAGTAATTCAAAAATTCAGAAAGGCAAAGAAGAAAGAAGTGTATGACAAGATTAAAAAAAAAAAAAAAAAGAAAAAAAAAGAGAGAGAATGAGAGAGATAAGAGAGAGAAAAGGGAGAAGATAGGAAGAAGAGTTGTAATTAAAGAGCAGTGCGAGGAACTTCCCAAATGTGTATCAGTGAATTAACAAAAAAAAAAAAAAAAAAAAAAAAAAAGGAAAAAGGAAAAAAAAAAAAACCCTGTTTGGTGGTATGGGGTATCCTGCTAGTAGCTGGTCCCAGGCACTGCTTATGGGGGGAGGGGGGGCGGCGGGAAGGATGTATGCTTGAAAATTAAAAGGAAGAAAAAAGAATTTTTTCCCCTACTCTAATTCTTAACCCAAATTAAGTTATAGAAACATCCTTGGTATGACCGTTATGGCCCCTTATTGGATGGCCTGCTAAAGGCAGAAAATCCTATTGTTTACACGAGATGTGTCCGGAGCTCAAAGGCTAGCCGCTTCTGCTTCTCCGGGCGCCATTTTCCAGGAGACCCCGCCCTCCAGACTTTTTTAAAGGATTTCTCAAAAATGAAAACTAGCTCCAAGTCCTTTGATCCAATGAGAGCTATACTCAAGAAGTCTTTGGATCCACCCTCAGGGTCGCGGTGGACCCTGGCAACTCCCAAGAGGCAGCCCCCGAGCTAAAGTGCTCTCTCCGTGTCCTCTGCCCGCCGCGCTCTGCAACCGGCGGAGGAGCCGCCTTCCCGGGCGGGCGGAGGACAATGCCCGGCGCACTCGCCTTTCCTGGCGCCGCCTGGGAATTCTGGAGCCCCGCTAGTCCGTGTCACCTTTGCTCTAATTGTTAACCCAAATTAAACTGTAATAACTTCTTTGGTGCCCCCCCCCTTATTGACTGGCCTGCTAAAGGCAGAAAATCCTACCTTTGCCGACGATGCTATCAGAGCACTCGCTGTTAGCGACTTCTCAGGCCGTCGCCATATTACCTCTCCCTTTCCAATTTTTTTTTAATGTTATACTGGGGATAGGGAAAAAGGAGATACAAAGGGAAAGGAGAGAAACGACAACCCAAAGCACAGTGGAGTTACTCAAGTGTGTTATCCTTAGTGCTCTCATTGTACAAAATCTAGTCAAAACCACATGCAAATAAAATTCACACCAAATTGCAATAAAGCCTAGGAAATGTGTTCTCAGGTTAAAAGTTTTTAGTATTATAAAACTATAAGGGGTCGAATAATCGGGACAATTATGTACCATAAGGATATTTCTCCATGTTTCATAATATTGGTACCAGAAAATTTATTCTTATCTATATATACATATATGCACATATATTTTATATATTATAAGCATTGAGGTTGGCAAAATAGCTCACCTGCAGTGGTGCCTGCTTTTTTGTGCACAACCCAGGTCTGAGTTTAGCCTTCACTATACTGGAGAAAGCTTTACTGCTGTGTTGTCATTCCCTCTGTTTCTATCTCTGTCTTTGTCTTCCTTTCTCTCTGTATAAATTGGCCAGAAGCAGTGAAGGTCTAGTAATGACCAATAAATAAATATTACACAAACACAATGCAGGCTGAGCCAGTCATTCCCAAGGTATATGCTTTAAAAAAATTATGCCACTTTACAAAGCAAAGGAGACTCATATTTAATAAATTATAGTCAAGTTACAATTCACAATCACAATATAATTAAAGTCCTAGTTCCTTTATAATTCTAAGTAAACTAAGTAATAAAACAATCTTTGGTTTCAGTAGATCACAGATATTTGATGAAGTAATTAAACATTTTAACATACAACCCAAGTTTATATATGTATATTGTTACAATATTTTCTGGTATGAAAACTTGAGAAGGATAAACTCCATGATTGAGGATAACTAATCAGCTATTTTGCTTCTGGGAAGTGATTTATTTAGAGCCTTTTGGTGAGGAGCAGTGGGAATAATTTGTCATCTTATGACTTTTTCTAATGATTTGCAATATCAGGTAATTGCATGACTATTACTTTAGGTCTGATTTAGGCAGACATTAATCATGTCAGTGAGTCAGCCTGGGCAGTGGAGTTCATGCAGCAGGGTCACTCCTTCAGGTTCATATTAAAACAGAGATTTGCATTACTTGCTCTTTTATGTTCCCAGTGCCATGTTAGCCTACTTGCTATGAAGAACACAGACAATAACATTTTGAGATGAAAATATGAAGTATCCCAAACATCATCTCACATAGATTCAACCTATTTTAAGTTTTTAGATGAAGTAACATAGTACTTTTGCAAATCAATGTATATTGATTTCATCACCACCTTGAATTCATCACTGAAAGTCAAATTCTGTTCTTCACATGCAATTGACAGTGTACCCAATATAGCCATTCTCTCCTTCCTTTGTGGCAATCATTAATTTGGTCTTTTTAAAAAAAATTTTCTTTTTCTTTTTTTTTTGTCTCCAGGTTATCACTGGGGCTAGGTGTTGGCACTGAGAATCCACTGCTTCTGGCAGACATTTTTTTTTTCCCATTTTACTAGATAGGACAGAGAGAAATTAAGATTAAGAGGGGCAGATAGAGATGGAGAGAGAAAGAGACCTGCTCCACCACTCCTGAAGTGGACCCCCTGCAGGTGGGGAGCAGGGTCTCAAACCCCAATCCTTGCATGGGTCCTTGCGCTTTGTACTATGTACTCTTAACCGGGTATGCCATCACCCATCTCCCATTAATTTGGTCTTAGAGTTTAAATGCTTATTGTTCCCTTTTCTAGTTCTATCTTTTGTTTCCTTTATTTATGATCAAATCATTACTATCCTTGAATTCACCCCACAATTCATCCCACATCTGTTTAAAGTTTCAGTTTCATTCCTTACAACAACCCTTATGTAAGTGCCATTATTATTACTTTTCAGATAGGAAATTTGAGGCTTCAAAAAAGTGATAGTATAGATTTAGAAACAAGCAAGCCAGCTTCTTTTTTCTTTAATTTTGTATTTGTTATTAGTAGTTTGTTATAAAATTGTAATATTACAATGTATATATAGTTCCACACCACACCCACCACCAATATTCTGTCTTCCCACCCTCCCACATCCCAAAGATAACCTAACCGCCATAGTTCTCACAAGTCTTACAGTTTGCTTGCTTCTGGTTTATTTATTTATTTATTTTTTTAATTTAATATAAATCTGACCTCTAGGTTCCACATATAAGTGAAAATATCTAGTCATTGTCTTTTATTTCTTTACTTCACTAAGCATAATCACTTCCAGTTCCATCCATTTTGTCCCAAAGGACACAATATCATATTTTTTAATTGCAAAGTCCTATTGGAATATATATCCCAAAACTTCTCCAGCCCATCATCTGATAATGGGCATTGAGAATGATTCCACTCTTTGGCTATTGTGAATAATGCAGCTATGAGCAAGGGGTGCATATGTCCTTTTGAATTAGTGCTTGAGTGTCCACTGAATTAAATGCCTAAGAGTGGTATTGTTGGCTCATGAGGTAATTACATTTTTATTTGTTTAAGGACTCTCCATACAGTCTTCCAAAGGAAGCTAGCTTCTCTAACTTAAAACCACAATTCTTATCCCCATTGAGGTAAAAGTGGATATTACAATTCAGGATTCTCCAGAGAAACACAATTAGTAAGGTACATATACACACATGCATGCATGCATGCACTCACACACAAAGAGGAGTTTTGTTGAATGCTACGAGACTTCAGGTGTGTTAGGAGTAAGCGTGGTAAGCATGGACCTTAATGGAGGAGTGGGGGAGCATAAACGAAGAGGCCGAGGTTCAGGAGTGACTCATAGAATAACAAAATCTGCACAGATGAGGATAAAACTTCGTGGCGTGGTGTGGATGGGAAGCTTGACTTCTTGTGATCTCAGGAGCTCTTCTGGGTGAGCAGAAGAATTCTGACATGAGCACCTGAGTGCACAGTGCTGGCTTTTCACTCAGACTCCTTTATAAGGAGTTTGCCTCACCACCACCAAGCAAATTCCAAGCACCAGTCCTCCTTGTGCCTTCACAGTCTGGAAATTCAGATATGAGATGAATGATGTGGTAGTCTAGAAATAGAAATCTTTAGGGCAGGTTGGAAGAATGGAACTCAGGTAGGATTTGTAAATTATGATCTTGACGAAGAATTCTTTCTTCACCATGACACTTTGGGTTTTCTATTTGAAGAATTTCAGCCTACTAAACGAGACCTATCCACAATGTAGAGGACTCCATTAGTTAGTTAACATATTATTAATATTGCCAACAAAATTACTTCACAACAGCATCTAGACTAGTGTATGGTCAAACAAGCACTATGGACTAGCTAAATAAGTCATCAGGTAAAATTAACCATCACAGTGGGTTTTCCAGTCTTCTTCTAGCGTTTGCCCTTCTTCCGTAGCAAGTCAACAGCATCAGGTTGAGCCTGATGTAAAGTTTCGAGACCTCCTTTGAATCTGGAGAGGTGGCAGTCATTGACTATGTGGGTCATAGGCTGTCTGGAGCCGCAGGGGCAGTTCGGGTCATCTCTGGCTCCCCAGCGACGGAACATAGCGGCGCACCAGCCATGGCCTATTCGATAGCGATTGAGGAGGGTCCAATCATAACGTGCTAGGTCAAAGCTGGGTTGACGCTTGCAGGGGTCTGTGATGAGGTGTTTGTTCTTTACCTCAGCTGACTGCCAACTCTGTTTCCAAGAGTCTGGAACAGAGAAGTTCAGTGTAGGCATAGGGGACCAGACTGGGTGACGAGATGTCAAGCGTTGGACAGGGTGGGCGAAGATATCCGCTTATATTGGCAGGTCCGGTCAAGCGTAGACGTGGGAAATGAACTTAGATGATGCCGCATCCCGACAAATATCTGAATATCTGGCGGGGCGATGTTGCTAAGAACTGGCAGCCATAGGACCGGGATGGAACAGATGGTTCCAGAAATTATCCTCATGGAGGAATATAATTAGGAATCGACCAAGTGGACATGGGGGCTACGGAACCATACTGGGGCACAGTATTCTGCAGTGGAATAGCATAATGCCAGAGATGATGATCATAGTGTGGAAGCGCTCGCGCCCCATGAGGAGCTGGCCAGTCTTGCAATGATGTTATTCCTCGCGCCCACCTTTGCTGCAGTTTTTATGAGATGTTCGTGAAATCGAGAGTAACGCCAAGATAGACTGGCTGGGCTTCATGCCGGATTCTTGTATCGCCAAGCTGCACATTAAGCTCACGCAAGGCTGAGGCATGGTGTAGATGGAAAACAGATGATACTGTTTTTGCAGTGCTAGGGATTAGTCGCCATTTTTTACAGTAATCAGATATCAGAGACATGTCTTTCATGAGTGTTTCCTCGAGGATGTCAAACTTGGATGCCTGAGTTGCACAGCAGATGTCATCGGCGTAGATGAACTTCCTTGAAGAAGTTTCTGGAAGGTCATTGATGTAAATATTAAATAGCGTAGGAGCCAGAACAGAGCCCTGGGGGAGGCCACTTGAGACAAGTCTCCATCTGCTAGACTTGTCACCCAGATGTACCCGGAATCTTCTGTTTTGGAGAAGAAACGATATAGTGTTGGCCACCCATGGAGGCAGGCATCTTGAGATCTTGACTAGGAGACCACGGTGCCAGACTGCTGTGAGATCAACAAAGACAGCACCCATCTTTAAATTCTTCTGGAATTCATTTTCAATGTAAGTTGAGAGGGCCAGGGCTTGTTCGCAGGTAGATCTTCCTGGGCGGAAACCAGCTTGGGCGGGTGATAGGAATTTCTCTGTAAGAGGAGAAATACGTGACAGAAGCAGCCTCTCAAGGAGTTTGTAACACACGGAGAGGAGAGAAATTGGTCTATAGCTGGCGGCCAGTGTTGGGTCTTTCTTTGGTTTCAAAACTGCTATTATCTTCGCACGACGCCAAATTTTGGGCATAGATTCAGATTCCAAGATGTGCGACAGGAATGTAGTGAGCCACTTCTTTGCCACGGGGCCCAAGTTAAGAATGAGTTCTGGGGTGATGTTATCATAGCCAACAGCCCTTCCCGGTTTAACCCTCTTCAAAGCGTCTTCCAGTTCAGACAGTGTAAAGGGAGAGAGTTTTGGAGATGGACAAGATAAACGGAAGTGGGATGACCACTCATGGGAAATTTCTCTTTTCCAGACTGGGTCGATCTTAGCACGTCCAACTTGAGTTTGGTGACTGGCCACTGAGTTTGGAGATACGGGAGGATGGGAGACGGGAGGGGGTTGGCTACCAGCACCCAGACTATGAAGAAGCTTCCAGGCCTTCCTACTTGAGTGGGTGAATTCAGACTTTCCGTGAGTTGTTGCCAGCGGGCTTGGCGTGCTGCATCCAGGGAGGCAATGAGACAGTCAGCCACATCTGGGTCGCCCGACTCATCATACTGCTTTAGTAGTTGCTCCAGTAAAGCTTTACAACACAACTATGTTCATGTCTAAGACTCCTTTCATGAATTAAGTACACCAAACTAAAACTAAATTAGAGAAGCCTTATGTAGGCTTCCTGTAAGTTGGGTACATGAAAAGATTGATCTTGAAATTTATTTCTCAAGACTCAGATGAGATTCAAAGTCATAAGAAAAAAATTTTTTAAAAAAAACTTGTTAAAAAGGTGTGGGGAAAATGAAGGGGCCTTGGGAGCTTATTTCCAGTGATTGCAGTGAAAACTGAAGGCAATTTCTTGCCCCAGGTGGTATTAGGGAGATGGAGTTTTTGAAAGCTAGAGCATTAAACAACAGCTGTGTCTTCTTTAAGTTTAATGCTGCTGGAGTGAAATGAAGGCTATGGTTTTCAGAAGAAAACATTCATTAACAAAGGCACTGCCCTTGGGCAGGTGACTCATTACCTGGGGCAAAGTTTTGGGAAAGCACATTATGACAGTGGACATGCTGGGTTTACTATAGTGCCTCACTGATATATATGCTTCATTAGTGTCTGCCAAGGGACATTGGATGTTGCAAGTTTAGCCTTGGAATGGTGGGCTCTGTGCAGCCTGCTCTCCTCCTTTCGACCCCTGCTGACTTCACATGTCAAGTCCCTGAGAATACTTCTGCTCCCTTTTTGTTGTTACAAAACCAATTTACAGCCCCTGAATAAAAATAGGAAAAAGTGTAAACAAACAAAACAAAAACAGAGGGGGGTCAAAGATGGCTAACTGGTATACTCCACACCACCATGTGAAAGGACCTGTGTTCAAGACTCCCACCCCTCACTACCAAAATCCAGGAGTGCCTGCACAAGGAAGTTTCAAGAAAAGAGCAGTATAATGTTTTTTCTCCTCTCCCTGTTTCTCACATACACTTGGGAGGTGAGTGGTGGGTGGTCATGGGAAAAAAAAAAAGGGTCCACCAGAAGCCAAGAGATTTTACAGGTTTAGAGCCCAACAAAAGCACTGGTTGCAAAAAAAAAAATTATCATCTTTAATGATATTATATTATAAATTATGTCTTACTGTCTATTCTTCAGCCTTTTAAATTAGCAGAGACTTTAATGTGGAGCTGACTTTAGATATAGGTAGTAGTTACAAAAGCGAATATACACTTTATGTGCTATATTTATGCTCATTCATTTACTATATGAGTAACGTTACTCAATATTGAAATATCTTTAACATATATTTCTGTGGTGGTAGATCTACATAGAATCCTTTTATAGTTGTATAGAACTGGAGTTGGCATATTGCACTAAAGTAAAAGACTTGGGTGGGGGTGTGAGGGCGAATACAGGTCCAAAAAGGATGACAGAGGACCTAGTGGGGGGTTGTATAGTTATGTGGAAAACTGAGAAATGTTGTGCATGTACAAACTATTGTATTTACTGTCAAATGTAAAAAAAAAATAATACTAAATCATCTTATAGTTATATTTTCTACTAATGTTGAAGTGTATGATCCACTGATAAAGTATAAGTTGTTATTCCACCAGAAATCATATTCCTGAGAGTCTTGTGACACTCAGCCTACTAGAAATACATTATTTTTCTGTTTTTAAGTAGGAGGAATTGAAAAAAGAACATACTAGTTTATTCTTAACCACCACCCTCTAATAAGTAATAACAGTCATTTTTCAGTAAGCCACGCTCTTTCAGGCAATAGGTAATACTTCAGAAGTAAACATTAGTTTAAAATTTAATTATCTCAAAAGTTCAGAAATAAGAATGATGGATCAAGGACATCTTGTTTTAAAATTTTTTCATTATCTCGAGCTTTACTGCAGCAAGCTCCAAACACAAGACAAAATTTCAGTACCTTCTCTTGTCTAGTCTTCCTTTTCCTGCATATTATGTTTTATTGAATTATATTAAAATTAACTTTAGAAGCTTATACAGTGGTCTCCAAAGAGCACACTTCCTCATCACCACTGCCTGCTACAGCACAACTAGTATCTACACTGTAAAATAGTATCATTCATTTTTAGAATGACTATCATGAAATATGTGAAGATAACAGTATTATTTACTTGCAATATTCAAATTTTCCTGACTCTTCTACTAATGTAGGCATTTTACTCTCACAAAGGTAACAGTATAATGGTTTTAGCACTAAATCTGTTATGTAGTAATAATTATGTTGGATAGTCAGGATATCAGGCATCTAGATATGGTTCCATAATCATATTAAAGAAGTAGCTTGTTCCCACTTCTTTCCCTTAAAAAAAATGAAATTCTTGAATTGTAAGGGCATGAAGACCCTTCCAGATATGCTATAGTACACCTCTTTTTTTTTTACTATTTAAGAAAGGAGACATTAACAAAACCATAGAATAAGAGGGGTACAATTCCGCACAATTCCCATAACCCGATCTCTGTATCCCATTCCCTCCCCTGATAGCCTTCCCATTCTCTGTCTCTCTGGGAGTATGGATCTAGGGTCGTTGTGGGTTGCAGAGGGTGGAAGGTCTGGCTTCTGTAATTGCTTCCCCGCTGAACATGGGCGTTGACTGGATGATCCATACTCCCAGTCTGCCTCTCTCTTTCCCTAGTAGGGTGAGTCTCTGGGGAAGCGGAGCTCCAGGACACATGATGGGGTCTTCAGTCCAGGGAAGACTGATCAGCATCTTGCTGGCATCCGGAACCTGGTGGCTGAAAAGAGAGTTAACATACAAAGCCAAACAAATTGTTGAACAATCATGGACCTAAAGACTGGAATAGTGCAGATGAAGTGTTGGGGGGTATTCTCTGCATGCTCTTGTGTACTATACACAGTGGAATACTATGCAGCTATTAAGAACAATGAGCCCACCTTATCTGACCCATCTTGGACTAGAGGACCCATCTTAGAGCTAGAAGGAATTATGTTAAGTCAGCTAAGTCAGAAAGATAAAGATGAGTATGGGGTATCCCCAATCATCAACAGAAGTTGAGAAAGAAGAACAGAAAGGGAAACTAAAAGCAGGATCTGATTAAATCGAGAGCAGGGCATCAATGTAAAAACACTGTGGTGGCCATTGGGCTTCCAGGCACAGTGGAGGTGTGTGGGGGGGATGGGTGGTGGGGATGGAACACAGTCTTTTGGTGGTGGGAGTGGTGTTTATGTACAATCCTATTAAAGTGTAAACATATAAACCACTATTTAATTAATATCAGAGGTGAAAACTGATGATATGTCTAGAACTTCTAAAAACACAGACTGAGTCTTTTTAATACATAGGCTGTCTTTGATATGTTGTCTCTACCAAAAGCCTAGACCAGGGAGAACAAAAGCAACCAGTAGCACAGCTATATACAAAATGCTGGGTATTATACCCCAAACCCTAACAAAGGGACTTTCCAAAGTTAACCCTATCACCAAATAATGTGACAGTAACAATAACTATCCATTATCTTCTTGAACCCTAAGACAACAGGAACCTCACATTTCCACTATAGAGCCTATATTTCCCCCAGTCCTGGAACCTTAGGGTGGGGCCCACTTTTCTGCATGCTGCTCTCAATTCAAATAAAATAATATTGCATCTGTGGATCGCAACCTAATCAACACAACGAGTGCCACCCCAGTATGCTTCACTTCAGACTGCGACCAGAGATTTCAGGTGTGGAATGCCAACCCTTCAGCTTCATCACTCGGTGAGACCTTTCCTTTCATAGTATTCTCTAATTCCATTCCAGGTGTTTCACTCCCCAATAAAGTCCCCAAACCTAGGTATAGTCCAGGTCCCCTGAAATAGAGCATAGGTTCACCCATGCCCATAAACTAGGGGAGAAATATATACCTGAAAGCAGTACACAAGAGCATGCAGGGTATAGTACACCTCTTAAGGAACTAGAGACTACTTCTAGCTCATGCATTAATGGCTGGGTAGCTTCTCTCTCTCTCTTTAACTTCTATTTTTTAATATCTATTTAGAAATTAAGGGGAGATTAAAATTAAGAGAGTAGGAGAGGGAGAGAGAGATAGAGAGACATCTGCAACACTGCTTCATTCCTTACAAAGCTTTCCACCCACCTGCAGATTGGGACCAGAGGCTCAACCCTGGGTCCTTGCATATTGTAACAAGTGCACTTAACCCTGGGTAGCTTCTCTTAACTCACATATTAATGACTAGGTCTCAGTCCTGGGTTCGATTAGTCAAAATACTGAGAGACAATCCACTTTGCCAACCTGAGTATATGGTGTGAAATGACCTGCTTAATCAACTAAGCTGAATTTCTACAAGAGATGAGGCCTCAACACTGAATTTACCTACTCTTCCTGGCTAAGTGGTATACCTAAGTCATCAAGAAGGTGCCTATAGGAGAAAAAGTCTCAGCCAACCAATTTGCACTGATAAAATGGATGTCTGCTACCTTTCTGCTCTTCTTAATAACTCAGTACCAAAATCAGACCTTAAGTGAATACCAACATTGATGAAACTAAATTGCAATCAGAAGCTAAGCTGGAAGAACCTCTGAACCATGTCACACTTTACTAGACAAAAGGTTGGAATTGATGTTGAAGGAGTCAGATTATAACCTTAGATATTCTCGATATCTGTTTGGTATCAGAATTCATAAGTTAGACACTATTAAAAAAAGCCTTGTCTTAGGAAGTGTATATAATGAATGAGAATTTATTATTTAATAAAGCTTAAAGATACTTAATAATCAAATTTATATTTTATCGAGCTATGATAAAATTGCTTTTTAGACCCACCCTACTAGGGAAAGAGAGAGGCTGACTGGAAGTATGGACTGACCAGTCAACACCCATGTTCAGCGAGGAAGCAATTACAGAAGCCAGACCTTCTACCTTCTGCAACCCACAATGACCCTGGGTCCATGCTCCCAGAGGGATAGAGAATGGGAAAGCTATCAGGGGAGGGGGTGGGATATGGAGATTGGGTGGTGGGAATTGTGTGGAATTGTACCCCTCCAACCCTATGGTTTTGTTAATTAATCCTTTCTTAAATAAAAAATAAAAATAAAAATAAATAAAAAATAAAATATTTTATTAATTCATTTTCCCTTTTTGTTGCCCTTTGTTATTTTATTGTTGTCGTGATTATTGTTGTTGTTGTTATTGATGTCATCGTTGTTGGATAGGACAGAGAGAAATGGAGAGAGGAGGGGAGACAGAGAGGGTGAGAGAAAGATAGACACCTGCAGACCTGCTTCACCACTTGTGAAGTGACTCCCCTGCAGGTGGGGAGTCAGGGGCTTGTACCTGGATCCTTAAGCCAGTCCTTGCGCTTGGCGCCACCTGTGCTTAACCACTGCGCTACCGCCCGACTCCCCGATAAAATTGTTTTTATTGAATAACAATAGTCTATTTTTTTAAAAAACTCTGAACCAAAAAGAACATGATGAATATGATAGACTGGGGAGATAGTGTAGTGGTTATGCAAGATAATTTAATGTCTGAGACTCTTGAGGTCCAAGGCTCAATCATTGGCATTATCATAAACCAGAGATGTGCATTCTCCTTAAAAAAAAAAAAAAGTAAAATGTGTCCATAAAGAATGAGTTAATCTGTAATTTTCATATTTTTTTTCTACTCCAAAATACTGAGCGCTGCTATTATAATGAATGTATACTGGTGCTTTACAGATTTATCAAAGCTTAAATTTGTTATAAACCAAATTTTACTTCACATGTCAACAATATGAATATTTTTCTGCCAATTAATCATTTTCATAGATAATTATTGATTAACTCTGTAGAAGTTAGAAATTATTGATAAATGTGATTTCTGTGTCCAAAGTGAACTAAAAAGTTATTTCAGAAAAAAGTATTGATGAACTCTTGATTCTAAAAGTAGATCAATAGCTTGGAATTTATCACCCTGTGATAAATGGTATGTGAATAGGAAGGGTTATTTGTTAACTCATTTTCTTAGGGAATATTTGTTTGTGAGAACTAGGAATAAGGTTTTAGTAAGAATGTACATTATATTCATGAGCAAAAATAAAGATTTCTGGCTTCCCGAAATATATATATATGTATATTTTTCTAATACAATTAAACAGACATAAATAAGAATCATAATACATGATAAAAAGATGTCATAGTAGGAAATAAATGGCTGGGGATCATGGTGAAATATAGTCAACATAACTCTCACAATGGAGATTGAGGCATAGATTTGAAAGTTTATTCTTGTGATCATCCAAAGGAAATGCTCAGTCAGAGAAGACAGCTAGAGTAGAAGAATAAAGTAGAAGACTATTAAGTTTACCCAAGGAAGAGTAAAGAATATTCTAGATGGTATACGAAGGCAGAAAAAGATTTAACAGGCACTAAAACTGGAAAATTTCAAAAGCCACGTCCTCTAAAGCCTTATACGTGACCATAAGGACATGGTATTATAATCTCTGACGAGAAGAGTCTGTTTTTGAGCAGAAAATTATATAAAGTTATATTTTAAAAGTGTTGTGTGGTAGATACTATGCTGACAAGAGACTGTGGGTTGAGGAAAGACAGACCTTTTATTTATTCTTAGTTTTTCTTTACCTTTTAAAACACAGGCAATAGAGACTGCTTAGCAAGTAGCAGAAAAATGGTGTTACTTGTGTGGTTTAGTAGAAAGAATGGCTGTTGAAACTTAATAATTTTTTACTTAATATGAATATAGAAAGAAAAGTATATTTTGCTACAAAATAGATAATACCATTTCAGGATTTTTATTCTCTGCCTGTATATGGTTATCTTTTTTTTTAATTGACTCACCATCATTACATTTTCTTATTATTTTGCAAAGTTGGGTCTGATATCTGACTTGTACAGATGTTCTTAGGTAAGCTAAAGGAGGAGTCATTTGGACTCATTTTTTAGGAAAACTGATCTTTGTTTTTGTTACTAAGACCAAGATTATGAAGTGGCACTGAAGTATTTTAAGGTCTGGCTTAAAGGACGTTTTATGTGACATGAGTTTTTATTTTCAAATTACTAACATAGACCTTTGATAAAATATTTTCAAGGCAATATTTCAGCAATGGAAAGGTGTAAACCATCTTAGTGTGATCTTTCTGAATTCCAGGAAAAATGTTAATTGTTAATTCCAGGTAAAAATGTTAATTCTAACTTAAGGGCTAAAACATACAAATGACTACTTCTGAAATAACTGAATGACTTTGCGGGACTGGGGAATCACTAATTAAATACTATACTCAGTAAAGAATGAGTGGTGTGTGTGTGTGTGTGTGTGTGTGTGTGTGCGTGCATGTAGAAAGAAACTAATACACAATGAAAAAGCTTAAAAGGTTTGCTGTATATAAATACAACTGAAGACAATTTCTCAGCTGTTTGTGGATGTTTGCTTTATGTCTCAAAAATTCTTTAATATTTTTTTCAGATTATTTAACATTAAGTCAATATATATGTTAAACATCTACTATGTGCCTTGTGCTGTTCTAGATGCATGGGTTATAACAATCAACTGAACAGGCAAACATTTGTACCTACCTGTAAATTAGGTTTTATAGGTGGAGGTAGGTGGTAAAAAAAAAAAAGCAAAATATATACTACTCTCCATATATTGTGAATAAATGCTCTGAAGGAAAGTAAAACAGAAGAAGGGGATTAGTCATAAAGTGGGCTAGGGAGAAGGGATTTCAAAAAGAATGCTAAGGTGATATTTGGGTGGAGGAGACTTCATAGGTATAAGGGACTGAGCTAAGTAGATATATAGATGTGTATATGGAGAGCAGGAAGGAGCTGTTAGGAGAGAAATTGCAAGCACCTGGAGTTGGAGCAGCAAGGTGACCAACATGACTCACAAGACTTGGGGCATGAGGAGAAGACACAAGGTGTAGAGAAACTTGTGACCCTTCCTCCCTCTCTTTCTCCTTCCCACCGTCCCTTCCTTCCTTCCTTCCTTCCTTCCTTCCTTCCTTCCTTCCTTCCTTCCTTCCTTCATTCCTTCCTTCCTTTCACCTCCAAGGTTATCGGTGAGGCTTGGTGCCTGCACTTGGAATCCACTGCTCCTAGAAACCATCTTTTTTCCCGTTGTTGCTGCTGCTCTTGTTGTTGGACAGGAGAGAGTGAAATTGAGAGAGGATGGGAAGACAGAGAGGGAGACAAAAGGTAGACACCTGAAGACCTGCTTCACTGCTTGTGAAGCAACCCCTCTCGAAGGTAGGAAGCCGAGGACTCAAGCCTAGATCCTTGTGTTGGTCCTTGAGCTTCACACTATGTGTGCTACCTCAAGGCCTCCAGTTGTGGTCCTTTCTATGGGCAGAATGAAGTAGGAAACAGTTTTGACAAAGACAATACATAATTTGACTTTCACTCAAATTCTTGTTGCTTTGCATTTTCATTTGAGAATTTGTCTGAAAAGTACCTAGAAATAATGCTTTTATAATTAAATTATCTTCCCTATGACCTTGAACTTGTTTTTAAAAATCTAATTTGAATTTTTAAGGATGTTTTCTAACTTTTTGTCTTATCCTTTTTACCATGATCCAACTTCTTTTTTTTTTCTTGTATGTGATAGTGCTCTCCAACCTTCCTGAGAAAATCAATTAGAAAAAAAAAAGGCGGTGTTTACTTCCCCAGATTATTTCTGTTTCCTCTGGAATCTGCTATTCTCTTTCTATTTTGTGATATTTTTCTTTCTCCCATCAGTTTTCTTGAACTCATAAGAGTTGCTCCATTCAGTTCATATTATCAGATGAAGGGTGTATATGTACGCCAGAGGGCAATCCTCCTATAATGCACGCTTCTTCCTACTCCTTCAATCGTCTCTTTAGTTTGAAAGTTCAAGGCAGGGTTTGTGTTGTCAAGCAGATGTATAGACTGGTAGGCTTCATCTTAAAAACTACATGAGCAGGGACGGAGAGGTAGTATAGCAGGCTAAGTGCACATGGAGCAAAGTGCAAGGACCGGCTCAAGGGTCCCAGTTCAATCCCCCAGCTACCCACCTGCAGGGGGGTTGCCTTGCAAGTGGTGAAGCAAGTCTGCAGGTGTCAATCTTTCTCTTCCTCTCCCTGTCTTCCCCATCTCTCTCTGTCCTATCCCACAACAGCAATAACAACAATAATGATAACAACAAAAAGGGCACTAAAAAGGCAACAGAAATGGGAAAAATGACCTCCAGGAACAGAGGATTGGTAGTTCAGGCACTGAGCCAGCAATAACCCTGGAAGAAAAAAAAAAAAAAGTACATGAGCATGAAACAGACTAGATAACTGACAATATCTTCTTAGACAATAATGCCCTTTCTTGCCTGTGTCCATCTATATCATTTATGCTAAAACAAATTCCCTTTGATTTACACTTTCTTTCTATAGCTCCCAAGTCTACTTTAGGAGCTCTGCCTAAACTAATAAGCTACTTCCTTAGGGAACTTCTTGGGCTTTAACTCAATTACTCTGTGTATATGAAGAGGAAGAGAACTATGATGAAGCCACATCCTTTCTTTAGTTTCCTTAATGACTGAAAGTGTTTCCAGTGCTGTTTTAGAAACAACCATGCTGGGGGTCGGGCGGTGGCGCAGTGGGTTAAGAGCATGTGGCGCAAAGTGCAAGGACCAGCGTAGGGATCCCGGCACCTGCAGGGGAGTCGCTTCACAAGTGGTGAAGCAGGTCTGCAGGTGTCTGTCTTTCTCTCCCCTGTCTTCCCCTCCTCTCTCCATTTCTCTCTGTCCTATCCAACAACGAACAACATCAACAATGGCAATAATAATAACCACAACGAGGCTACAACAACAAGGGCAACAAAAGGGGGAAAAATGGCCTCCAGGAGCGGTGGATTCATGGTGCAGGCACCGAGCCCAGCAATAACCCTGGAGGAAAAAAAAAAAAAAAAGAAAGAAACAACTATGCTTATTAACCTCTTGCTGTGAGGGCAGTTTGCTCTACTCTGGTTTCTCTTTCAGTCTAATCCTGTTGTATACTTGTTGTCAGTTTTTTTTCTATTCAAATTTGACCCTTGGGCCCTGTTTTTAAGGACATGTTTTATAACATTTCAGTGAATTGTGAACATAAAGGGATGAAAGCATATGCTCTGTCCCACAGTTTAGATCAAATTAGGCCCACAGCTTTTTCAGTTAAGCTCTCTATGACTCCTCTCACTCCCCAGCTATTTCTGAAGATAAATTAGGAAAGATTTTCTTTTTTTTTAATATTTATTTATTTATTTATTTATTTTCCCTTTTGTTACCCTTGTTGTTTAACATTGTTGTGGTTATTGATGTCATTGTTGTTGGATAGGACAGAGAGAAATATAGAGAGGAGGGGAAGACAGAGAGGGGGAGAGAAAGACAGACACCTGCAGACCTACTTCACCGCTTGTGAAGCGACTCCCCTGCAGGTGGGGAGCTGGGGGCTAGAACCAGAACCCTTCCATGATCCTTGCGCTTTGCCACATGTGCGCTTAACCCGCTGAGCCACCGCCTGACTCCCAGGAAAGATTTTCTATACTCTAAGACACCATGTGGTACTCTGTAGCATGGATAGGTGTGTGTCACCAGGAAATTCACTTCCTCCTTAACAGGAGTCCTTAAATATTTATCCTTTCTTTTAAAACCCCCCTTTTTTTAAAAAAAAATCATTTATTTATTGGATAGACACAGCCAAAAATTGAGAGGGAAGGGGGTGATAGACAGGGAGAGAAACAGAGACACCTGCAGCACTTCTTCACCACTGTGAAGCTTTCCCCCTGCAGGTGGGGACCGGGGACTCAAACCTGGGTCCTTGCATACTGTAACATGTACGCTCAACCAGGTGCGCCACCACCTGGCCCCTGATATTTATCCTTTGTAAGTCTAAAACTACTTATGGTGAGATTTCCAAAGTGAGAACAATAAGGATTAATCTTTTTGGCTCCTAAATTAGGAAAGTTTATTCAACCCAGATACTTTCCTCTCATTGTACTTAAGGTTGAATTGATTTGCTGGATCTTGTACCTAGATAATATAAGGAAGTGAGTCCAGATTGGAGTCTGAAGAGAGAAGAAAACTTCTGATAACACTAAAAGGAGCAAAAGTATGAAAAATTAGTCTTCCCTGTTTCTACCTGTGGGAATATGTTGAGGGTTTCAGCTAGCATGGGGATCTCATACTGAACCCTCTCGCATAGTTTACCTGGCTTTAGAACTTCTTAATCTATTTTCTTATTACCATCAAAGGACTGTAAATTAATCTGGAAAGTTTCTCTAAATTTCAGTGAAGTAAAAAAAAAAAAATGCACATGCTGGGGTTTCCATAGTTTTTCTGTCCTATGCAAAAGATACACAGAAGGTAACTAAACCCCAGAGTGCTACCCAATGAGAACCCCACAAAGGCAAAAATATAAATTAACCCTTTAGGAGGGACTTTTCTTCAAGAAGATTTATGAAATCAAGAGACTGCAGAGGAGTACTTACTTAAATGGATACTCCCAAAACATTAAATAGGGGTACCTAATAAATGAAAAGGTTAATGTACTTATAGGGTAGAAGAGATGTAATGGTCAGTTCCCAATAAATAACTGACCATAACCAGATTTCCTTTGTGAGAACATGTATTTAATATGTTCTGAGATGGATTTTAATCAGATAAGATCATTGGAAGGAGAGTTGAATGGAAAATAGATGTTGGAATTATTTGAATAGATCCACACAGAGAATACTAAATTTTAATCTGGAAGTGACTGAGAATACTTTGAGAGTAGAGTATATTTATAAAATTGAAATTAATTTAGCTTTATAATTAAAAAGCCTCACTGAATGATTGAAACAATATCAAAAAAATTAAGTTAGTCTAAAGTGAATACAAAAATGAAAATTTTATATTCACTCAGAACTGAGTCTATTATAAGTTTGAGCTTTATACCCAACAATATATGTTGGTGCTTTACAAATGTTATCTAATAGAGATGCCCCAAACATTTTAACTCATAGCTTTTTTTGTCATAGCATGTTTTTTTTTTTATTTATAAAAAGGAAACATTGACTAAACCATAGGATAAGAGGGGTACAACTCCACACAATTGCCACCACCAATGGGGTCATTTTGGATGGGGTCATTTGCTTTCTTGGTGCTAAGTTTCTGAGCTCTTTGTATATTTTGGTGATTAGTCTCTTGTCTGATGTATGGCATGTGAAGAACTTCTCCCATTCTGTGAGGGGTCTCCTTGTTTGTGTGATAGTTTCTTTGGCTGTGCAGAAGCTTTTCAATTTGTTGTAGTACCATTCATTTGTTTCTGCTTTAGTCTTCCTTGCAATTGGGTTTATATCATCTAAGATGTCTTTGAGGTCTAGGTGGGAAAGTGTTCCACCAATGTTTTCCTTTAAGTATTTGATAGTTTCTGGTCCTTGGTCCATTTGGAGTTGATTTTTATTTCTGGTGAGATAAAGTGGTTTAGTTTCATTCTTCTGCATGTTTCAACCCAGTTTTCCCAGCATCATTTATTGAATAGAGCTTCCTTTCTCCATTTAATAATTTGAATAACTTCTCCATTTAATAATTTGGCCCCCCTTATCAAAGATTAGATGTCCATAGGTATGGGTGAAACTCACAGCTTTAAACATCAGAAAGGGGAGTTAAAAATAGATATTCTGTTTCCCATTCTCATTTCAAAAACACTGATACCAGAAGTGTCATTAAAATTTTCATTTCAGGACCATAAAGACACATTTTATTTATTCTAACTAACTTAAGTGTCAGTCTCTGCTTCAACATATTTTAAGCAATCAGTACATATTAATTGACTCAACACTAGAGGGAAAAGGATAACACAGTATTTATGGGATCATTTCTTGCTTGACATCCTCATATTAATTACTATTTTCCCATGGGTTACTAGAATTTGAAATCCAACTTTATTTCTTACTTTTTATTTGAGTATTCATCATTGAAGATAGTATTCTTAAACTTTAATTTCCCAAAGTGAACTTTTTTTTACCATCAATTATACGAAAAAAGAACTGTACAATACTTTATGCAAATTTCACTTTGGTTCTTAAGTATGTATTTATTATGACAATTCCTGGGCTCTGTTGCGTCACCTTATAAATTTACTCCTAATCTCTGACTTCTGTTGAAGTTGATCTTGTACAGGTTAATCTTGCCCATAAACTAATTACAAAAATTGTCTCTGAGCTTTGAAGCCTCAGTATCAGATAACATCTAAGTCTCCTATAAAAGAAAAAATTACCTTGTACTTTTTCTTCCACAGATAGAAATTGCAGCCTTTATAATCACAACTCATATCTTGATAGGCAATACTGTTTTAGAAGTACTAGAAGAAAAAAAAAAATGGACCATACAATGCTTTTCTTCTAGAAGTTAAACACTGATTTATTTTCCTAAATGAAGACTTTGGTATTTTTAATTTTTTTTCTTTATCTTAAAGAAAATATTGCTATTTTAAATTAATAACACATCAGTGAGAATCCTTGATTTCACATTCTGGAACATAACTAGTATCTGTCATATTAGGACTCTTAATTACCAGTGTTGTGCTTGGATTACAGAAATCTAGTTTTATTCCATACAAACTCACAGCTTCTTTACCTTTGATTTTCATTTTCTGAAAAATTTGAATATTGAGGACACCTCAATACTAAGACAGAGTCAACTTTTACAAAGTTTTGTTTGTTTTTCTACGTGAGCTTTCTGTTGCCTGGGAAATTGAGGTAGCATGACAGAGCAGTGCTACAGCCAAGCTAATAGTCTTCTGGCATAGCATCTGGATACAGATATCTTTGAATGTCTACTTCATACCAAACCCCAGTGAGAACCTAGATCTGTGTCCCTATAGAGAAAGAATATAAAATGCTGAATGAGCAAACTGTACATTCTCCATTTTTAAGAATCCATTTACTTTATTTTTAGTCAAAGGTTATAGGCAGGATATGCCCAATCTTTTAAAGGTATAAACTGTAATAATAAGCTACTATGCTTAGTATCCCTATTTGAGGCACTCCTATTTACACTGCCATCTGTCTGTTAATAAGAAAAGACTTAAGTATCCTTTTGGGAGTCGGGCGGTGGCGCAGCAGGTTAAGCGCACGTGGCGCAAATCACCAGGACCTGCGTAAGGATCCCAGTTCGAGCTCCCGACTCCCCACCTGCAGCAGAGTCGCTTCACAAGCGGTGAAGCAGGTCTGCAGATGTCTGTCTGTCTCTCCTCCTCTCTGTCTTCCCCTCTTCTCTCCATTTCTCTCTGTCTTATCCAACAACAACGACATTAATAACCACAACAATGTTAAACAACAAGGGCAACAAAAAGGAAAATAAATAAATAAAAACTTAATTTATTTAAAAAAAAGTATCCTTTTATTTGAAAGTCAAATGTGGTTTTGTTTACTACATTTCACTTAAAGACTGAAGCTTGCTCCAATGCAGTGGGGGTGAGGCTTGCACATGACACAGCAGAAATATCCAAATGAGCTATTTTGCAGGAACAACAACCTGGCACCTTTCCTTTTTCTCTTCCTCTCTTTCTCTCTCTCTCTCATTCTTTCTCCTTCTCTCTCTTCTGAAATGAAAGAAATCAGTGCATTGAAATGTACACTCCTCAGAAGATACTATGAAGTGAGATGATCTTACAGAAAACAAACACACGGAAAACCAACACTATTAACAGGGCTTTCTTTCTTTTTCTCCTTTTCTTTTTCTTCTCCTTTTCATCATTCCTTCTTTCTTCTTTCTTCCAAGGTTATCACTGGGATTCAGTACCTGTGCAATGTTATCAGCTATTCCCAGTGGACATTTTTTCTCTTTTTTAAAAAAAATAGTAACAGAGAAATTGTGCAGGAGGGACGATAGAGAGGGAGAGACAGAGAGACTCTTGTAGCGCTGTTCCACTGCCCTTGACACTCCTCTCTGCAAGTGGGGCCTAGCAAACAATACCATGGACAAGACTCTAGTGCTGCTAAAAGAAGGGGAAAAGAATCCCAGAATAGGAGAAGGTAGAAATAAAACTTCCAAATTGTTACTCAGTCATTAATGCCACCCTCACATCACTTGAAAAAAAAATTGAGGGTCAGACAATGTTATATACTATGGAGGATGACAAATATGTTTTGGGTGGAAATCAGTTGTGAATTTGATCACAATAGTATATCAGCAATGATAGTCAGGGCTTACCTATCTGTGTAAATGAGCAGTTTATATAGAGAGGACTTAGGTTGGGGGTGAGAGTGTCTTGCTGATACCTATTATGGGGCGATAGAGCATAGAATAGTCTATATGCAGTCTGAGTACAGTATTCTATAAGGAGGTCTCTAAAATTAGATTCTGTTGGCACTGTGCTTGTCTCTGAGTACACAGAGAGTTCAAACATAACTCTGTGCTTACAAGAAATTTATGATTATTTGTACTTCTGACAAGTAAATCACATATCCTAAGAGGAGGGTAGCAGGGTGGGGAGATAGAACAGTGTTGTTTTTTGTTTTGTTTTGATTTTTTGTTTGTTTGTTTTTGCCTTCAGGGTTATTGCTGGGGCTTAGTGCCTGCAACATGAATCCTGGAGGCCTTTTTTGTTTGCTTGTTTTTATTTATTTATTTTCCCTTTTGTTGCCCTTTTTTTAATTGTTGTTGTAGTTATTGATGTCATCGTTGTTAGATAGGACAGAGAGAAATGGATAGAGGAAGGGAAGACAGAGAGGGATAGAGAAAGATAGACACCTGCAGACCTGCTTCAGCGCCTGTGAAGTGACTCCCCTGAAGGTGGGGAGCCTGGGTCTCAAAATGGGAATCTTATGCAGGTCCTTGTGCTTTGCCCCACATGCACTTAACCCACTGAACTACTGCCCTAACCCCCCCCCCCCTTTTTTTTTACCCTTTCGTTGTCCTTGCTGTTATAGCCTTGTTGTGGTTATCATTGTTATTGTCGATGTTGATGTCGTTCGTTGTTGGATAGAACAGAGAGAAATCGAGAGAGGAGGGGAAGACTGAGGGGGCAGAGAAAGATACACAACTACAGACCTGCTTCACAGCCTGTGAAGCGACTCCCTTGGAGGTGGGGAGCCGGGGCTCGAACCAGGATCATTATGCCGCTCCCTGCGCTCCGCACCATGTGCGCTTAACCCGCTCTGCTACCACCTGACCCCCAAAACAGTATTTTATGTAATAGACTTTCATTCCTGAGGTTTGGAAGTCCCAGGTTCAGTCCTTGGCACCACCATAAACCAGAGCTAAGCAGTGCTCTAGTGGAAGAAAAACAGAAAGGAGACTGGGAGAAAAGAGAGGGCAGGAGGGAGGGAGGAGTCAAGCAGTGGCAAGCTAGGCAAAACCCACATATCACCATAGATTTCATTGTAAGATGTTTAATTAGAACTAATGGAACTTCAGGCAGGGGAGATAGCAAAATGGTTATGCAGAAAGGCTTTCATGGGAGTCAGGGCTGTAGTGCAGCGAGTTAAGCCCAGGTGGCACAAAGCACAAGGACCAGTATAAGGATCCCAGTTCAAGCCTCTGGCTCCCCACCTGCAGGGGAGTCACTTCACAAGCAGTGAAGCAGGTCTGCAGGTGTTTATCTTTCTCTCTCCCTCTCTGTCTTCCCCTCCTCTCCATTTCTCTCTGTCATATCCTACAACAATGAAATCAATAACAACAATAACTACAACAATAAAACAACAAGAGTTAATAATAAATAAATAAATAAAAAAGACTTTCATACCTGAGGCTTCAAGGTCCCAGCTTCACTTCCCTACACCACCTTAATCCAGAGATGAGCAGTGCTACATGGTAAGGAAAAGAGGGAGAGAGAGAGAGTGAGAGTGAGAGAGAGAGAGAGAGAGAGAGAGAGAGAGGGAGTGTGTGTGTGTGTGTGTGTAAAGAAAAAAACTATCATGGAAATCAAATAGCATACTAAAAGCATACTAATATTGGAAATTATCTTTAAAAGAGATTATGCTAACAGTTCTTATTATGTCTATCATTAAAGATATTAAAGTAAGGTACTAAGCAAAGGTAATTGAGCATACACATTGGAGCCCCCTATTTCCACAACACAAAAAATAATGATACTATTTGGATATTGTCCTTAATACATGTGTTAAATGAACATTGGTTTTTTGTTGTTGTTGTTTTTATAATTTTTATTGATTTAATAATGATTGACAAGATTGTAGGCTGAGAGAAGTGCAATTCCATACAATTCCCACCATGAGAGTTCCATTTCCCATCCCCTCCATTGGAAATTTCCTTATTCTTTATCCCTCTCAGAGTATGGACACAGGATCATTATGGGGTACAAAAGGTCAAAGGTCTGGCTTCTGTAATTACATCTCCACTGGACATGGATATTGGCAGATCGATCCAGCCTGTTTCTATCTTTACCTAGTGGGGCAGGGCTCTGGAGAGGTGGGATTATAGGTCACATTGGTGAGGTCATCTGCCCAGGGAAGTCATGTTGGCATCATGGTAGCAACTGCAACTTGGTGGCTGCAAAGTATAAGCTATAAAGCTGAAAAAATTGTTTAATTATCAGAAAGGTAAGAATAGCAGATGAGATTTGGGTTCTCCATTTTGGAAAAAGTTAGGAAGTCTATTTTAGGTATATTCCAAGGTGTGGGATAACAGCCCTTCAGCTCCATTACTCTGGTGAGACCTTTCCTACCTCATAGAACTTCTTAATTCTATTTTGGTTGATGCACTTCCTAACTAAGTTACAGAACCTAGATATAGACCAGGGCCCATGATATAAGGCACATGTGCACATGTATCTGTAAGTTAGTGGAAATTATATACCATAAATTAAATGTACATTCTACTTACAGACCACTCCTCTTTTCTTCCCTTTGCTAGCTCCATTTATGTGTTCTATTCTCTACCAGTTCAATTCTTACCCTGTGCTGAGGGTTTAATTATATCAAGCTCTATTTTCTCCTGAAAGCTTTCTCTCATTATAGTAATGTCCTGTACCCTTTAAAGAAGTGCTTGTTCTGATCATCAAACCCTAAATTGTGTTAGCTTTCTTTCCATGTCTTATTTTGGCAATTGTAATGTGAGATGACATTTGAGATTAGGAATCAAGCCTTTTGCTTTTCTATAGTCACCATGACATTTGTTGTAGTAAACTTATGATTGCACTTTATAAGTGATTTGTATAATATATTTTGCATTAATTATTAGTAAGTTTATAGGATTGTATGATTACAAGAATTTAATTCCATACAACACCATCTACCAGAATGCTGTGCCCCACACTCCCTCCACTTCTAATAGCCACTATAGTTCTTAGAGTCTAAGAGACAGGCTTTTGTTGTGGTTGTTTTGTTTATTACAAGTTCATGTGTTTCAGTTATCTTATTGCACTTTTCAGTACAGTAGAGAAAACAACCCAGTTTGAAGAGTAGGGCAGGAAGAAACAAATGAATCAAAAGGATATTTTCTGCTTCTATGAACTTCATAAAATTAGTTCTCCCCTTGAGGTAGCATATATACATGCATGCATTAGTTAATAGGACAATTTTAAGATAAGCAATAGGAAATAAGAAATATCAGATAAATTTTAATGTACATTTCTATTAGTATAGTATTCACCTTTGGCATATAAGCAAGTCCTGTTAATAGTGTTGATTTTCTGCTTGTTTGTTTTCTGTAAGATCATCTCACTTCATAGTATCTTCTGAGGTGTATACATTTCAATGCATTGATTTCTTTCATTCCAGAAGAAGCCTAAATTACTGCCTAGTTTTGAGGTCTGTCTACCTCATAGATGTTAAAAAAGAAAGAGGCTTTTAAAATTCCAAGGAAATTATAGTTGAACATTCTAAGTTGTGAACTCTGTTGTCCATTATGGACTAATCTGTATTCTCTTGAAAATGGTCTAACAGATGCAAGTACTATTCAATAAAAATCACAACTGTTTTCTTAGGGAATTTCATGCTGTATACCAGGTCGTTTTCATGTGCTTTCAGTTTTCATTTTAATGGCATTGACTGCAATAGGGTTCATAAAAATATCTAAAATAAGTTAATGCCATGAAAATTTTGTTATCTCTTTTTTAAAAAATGTTCACTAATTCAATAGAATAAATACACTGTCATATTAGACAATGAGAAAGACTATACTTGCATCAAATTCAATATATTAATGTTGTAAGTACACACATAATGGCACTTATACTATCTATGTCATTATTTTTAATATGCTTAGAGCAAAATCAGGCAACTTAAAGCATATTTATTACCAGGAATTATCAGCATCTGTGTCTAAATGGTGCCACAGGACTGACTTTGACTGGGACTAAGGGAAACAATTCTTATTTTTTGGCTTATAGCCAGTTATCAAAAATTCACCTAGGATTAAAAGTGTCCACAATAATTAGGACAAGAGACGACAGGGAGAATTAAAAGAAGAAAAAGAATGCCAAGAATTGAATTTGGAGAAGTTAAAACAGTTTAGCCTGTGGCAATGAACAGACTATAAAACAAAAAAGTGTTCCCTCTATAAGAGATTCTCTGTGTAATTAAAAATGAAATACAATAAAATGATTCAGTCTTAACTAAGAAAAAAATCAGACCAAAAATTAAATAACTTATGATATCTTTCTCTTAGCATAGTATTAAATGAAACAAAATAGCTTCAAAAGATGCCTTGAGTTAACACAATATATTTATATATAAATTTGGTTATTCATGTATATTTACATATAAGTCTATAATAATTAAGTACAGATACAGTGGAATAAAATTTAAGACATAAGAAATATTATCTTGAGCAAAAAAATAAAAAATAAGAATATGTACCTAAGGTTTGTATTCTCTGTGAATTTATCACATATTACAAATGCATACAATCCCTTTATATTAGTTCATATTAAATCCTACTAATGTTGTTTGCTACAAAATACATTCTACTGTATTTCAAAATAAATTGCTATAAAACTTTTTCTACTTCTCTGTCTACACATTTGAAATTTTATAAATATAAATCTCATTTGCTTCTATAAATTCCTTTTATGATTTTATTCATTTAGTTTATATTTCTTTTTTCTTAAAAAAATGAAGAATTCTCACTTTTTTCAGTCCTGAACCTTTTTCTTATGATCATTTGATTCTCTTCTCTAATCTTCCACTTCCTTAATAGCCTGACTATATTTAGAACCCAAACCTTCAAATAATAACCTATTTGATACATGTGTACTTACAGGAAAATAATTTCTTTATTTTATTACCTCTATTTATCAGATAGAGATAGCCAGAAATCAAGAGGGTGATAGAGAGAGAGAGGGAGGGAGAGAGACACTTGCATCCCTGTTTCACCACTTGCAAGGATTTCCCCCTGCAGGTGTGCCACTACCTGGCCCTGAAAATAGTTTCTTTTTACTTGAGTAATGGCTAGCTTTTGGTTGAAATTACCATTTGTCAAAATATGTTATTTATTACAAAATGACAATAATATTTTCTATATGACCAAAGATATCAGTCATGTACTGCTCTTTTTAAAATATATATTTTCCTTAAAAAGTAAGAACATCTCTCCTTACTTCACCAGTATAATAGCTTAATCTTTTTGATAAAATCTGTTTGGTCTCAAAAATGACATTATTGATGATGAATGTGGTGACATGATACCTGCATGGTGTAAGAGATATCAAATCTTAATACCCATGTTCAAAAGCATGGGTATTAAGAAAGGAAGTCCTTTCCTTTCTCTCAGTATACACTTGCTTTTCTCCCAAACTGAAAATTTTTGCCCAGTAGATATCCAGTGATTTTATCCTGTGCAGCAGATCTCACTAGTTCAGCCTGATAAAGTGAATGTGTGAGATGCATTTTCTGTGTTTAGTTGGATAGTATAGCTGGACTGGCTTCTTACAGTAAATTAAAATAAACATATAAGCAAATCTCAATGACTCAAACAGCAGTTTCTCAAAATATACTGTTCACTATATCCACCATATTTAGTTGCTGCCTTTTAATGTACATTGGCTCAAACACAATACATTTCATATGTTGACATAAAAGAAATATTCACAGTAAGGAACAAATTTGCTGCTCCTCTGCCTTTGTTGTCAAGAGACAGAAAAGCAACTAGATTCCAACTCAAGTCTCATCCAGAGAGTACTTTCTTATGAAGTTCTGTTTATCTTTGCAAATTTATATTCAAATATAGACAGTGTGGTACACATGTAGAAATTGGAAAGGACAGTAACAAGTCATCTGAACTGATTTTGAGCTCACTCTAAAGTTAATCCCAGAACATGTAAGGACAAATCAGTTTCAACACTTGAATCTTCCTCGAGGGATATGCTGTGATTTATGACACTGGATAGAAAAATAAAATAACTGCACTAGATCAAGATCAAGTGTAATATTGGAGAATTTTGTCCCTCCCCCAACACTTTTACTATACTTGTTAAAGCTAGGGTCATCAAATTTAAATTCACCCATAGCACTCCCTAATCTTCTGGAAACTGAGATGCGTTCATTCATGGATATTTCTGTGAAGTTTTCAGGCAATATATGATTGAGTTCGAATTTAGCTTCAATTGCCAAATCAACTTTTTTCTAGCTACAATAGAACAAATTCCAGTTGCTTTGTGCTTTGATTCCTTCAATTTTAATGGGATACATAGATTTAGTCATAGTCAGGCACCCTAGTTTCTCAATTTTGGAAAATGTACAACCTACATTTTATTTTCACATTCTGTGAGTTATAGTTCCTCTCAGACCATTCACCCAAAGTAAAAGCCCAAGTCTTTACTATTACGCTCAAATTTCTACATGAACTTCCCCCTCCCAGAGTGCCTCTTCTTTTCAATAATTTTTATTGAGATTTAGTGGTGTTTTATAAGCTATAAGATTTCAGGGGTATTATTTAAAAAGATCCAAGAGACAGTTTGGTTACCTTTTTTCATCCCTTTTTTAAATATAGATGACTAAATCAAATAAGCCCACTTCTCTTTGATTCCCTACTGTTCTCCTCATTGTTCTCTGTGTCATTCTGAATTATCTCCTTGCAAAAAATACTCTGCACTGGCAGGAATGCTTTTCCTCAGGATGCTGGTAGAACTTATCATTTCCATGAGCTATTTACTCAAGTTTCACTCAATGAGCATTTTCTGGCCACTCTTTTGGTATATCCATGCATACTTTCACTTTTAATCTTCCCTTATCCTTTCCTCACTTTATTTATTCATTCATTTATTTTTTAAATAAATATATTTTTAGATTATCTTTATTTATTTATTGGATACTGACAGCCAGAAATTGAGAGGGAAGGGGGAAATAGGGAGAGAGATACCTGTGGCCCTGCTCCACCATTTGTGAAGCTTTCCCCCAGCAGGTGAGGACCTAGGGCTTGAACTCAATTCCTTGCACACTGTAATATGTGCTCAACCAGATGAGTCACCACTTGGCCCCTCCTCACTTCATTTATTCTCTTTACCATGCACTCTCCAAGCACTTAATTCTTCATATCATTTATTACTTATTATAATGTAGCCCCCAGTAGGAAAGAGATTTCATTCATTGCTACTTCTAAAATTGTATCTAGCAAAGTGTAGATGCTGATTAAATGTTTTTTTTTAACTGTATTAATGAATAAGGCTTATAATTCTATCTAAGGACTTCTGACCATATATTTCTAGTACCGTGAATAGCTTAGTTAACTATATTCAAGAATGCCCAACCAGGAAGTCGGGTGGTAGTGCAGTAGGTTAAGTGCAGGTGGCACAAAGTGCAAGGACCAGCATAAGGATCCCGGTTCGAGCCCCAGGTTCCCCACCTGCAGGGGAGTCGCTTCACAAGCAGTGAAGCAGGTCTGCAGGTGTCTATCTTTCTCTCCCACTCTGTCTTCCCCTTCTCTCTCCATTTTTCTCTGTCCTATCCAACAACAGCAACATTAATAATAACTACAACAATAAAACAAGGGCAACAAAAGGGAGTAAATAAATATTTTTTAAAAAGAGTGCCCAACCAGGGAGTCGGGCTGTAGTACAGCGGGCTAAGCGCAGGTGGCGCAAAGCACAAAGACCGGCATAAGTATCCCGGTTCGAACCCGGCTCCCCACCTGCAGGAGAGTCGCTTCACAGGCGGTGAAGCAGGTCTGCAGGTGTCTATCTTTCTCTCCTCCTCTCTGTCTTCCCTCCCTCTCTCCATTTCTCTCTGTCCTATCCAACAACAACAACAACAATAATAACTACAACAATAAAACAACAAGGGCAACAAAAGGGAAAAAATAAATAAAATAAATATAAAAAAAGAGTGCCCAACCAAAGCTTACTAATGTATATTTGTTTTCTACAGTTGAATTTTTGATGTATAAAAAAATTATTTTTTTAAAGTTCTGATTTCTATGTGTCAGAAGTATAAATTTATATTACTTCATACTTCATCCAAGTATATTTGTCTTGAGGAATTGATGCTTCTTGTAGCTCTCACAGTATCTAGAGAGACATGTTGAAAATATAACATTTAAATGCAGGTCTCAGATATGACTCTTCTTAATGAAAATTGAGTGTGAATTTATTAGAAACCATTAGAGGGATAAATGTTCTCCTATTATGTAAATCTTGTATCTTTAATATGAAATGTGGAAAGTGAATTGCTTTCCAGAATATTTAATCTATGATTCCGTAATTAGGCAAGCAGGTGGCTAATTATAGGTACTGCTAGTGATTTGCCCCTCATCACAAGAACACAGCTGATTTTCTGTGTCCCAGGTCATTCACAGGACTAGTTGTGCTGACTATACAGTTATAAAACTCAAAACTGGGGTATGTGCCTGATTCTCTAAGCAGAACTGTTCAACTTCTTTTTTCATAAATATCAGATTTGATCATCCACAACTGATAAACACTGAAGATATTTTTCAGTGACAAATTTATATTGATATTCTGTAACATTTTTCCAATATCTTTGGTAGGATGTCAAAAAAGCTGGTGAATCATGTATAAAAGAATGCACTTATCTACATTCCTATGCTAAATTTTAATAGCATTATCAAAAGTCTAAAAATGTAAAAGGTTATTAAGGTTATTTACACCTCTGATTAAATTGAGGGTTATGGAGCTACAGTGAGCAGTTAAACCCTTTTCTTGATCAACAGGGTTATCACTGGAATCCCCAGTGTTTTTTTTCTTTTTCTTTTTCTTTTTCTTTTTCTTTCTTTTTTTTTTAAACCAGAGTAGCTCTGGTTTATAGTGGTACAGGGAACTTAACCTGGGATTTAGAAGCCTCAGGCATGAGTCTCTGACAGTCTCTTTGCATAACCATTAGGCTATCTGTCCTCTCCCTGGACCTCTTTCTTTCTTTCTTTCTTTCTTTCTTTCTTTCTTCCTTCCTTCCTTCCTTCCTTCCTTCCTTCCTTTCTTTCTTTTTTAAAGATTTTATTTATTTACTAATGAGAAAGATAGGAGGAGAGAGAGAAACAAACATCACTCTGTTACATGTGCTGCCAGGGACTGAACTTGTGACCTCATGCTTGAGAGTCCAATGCTTTATCCACTGCGCCACCTCCCGGACCACTTTTTTTTTTCTTTTTAGAGACAGAGGGTAGAGAAAAAGAGAAGAGACATCAAAGCACTACTCCCATAAAAATAAAAAGAGAGTAGGAGAAAATGATTATCATAACACAAGTCTGATAGGAGATTGGTATCTAAAATATATAAAGAAATCATACATGTCAACAACAAAATAAAAAACCCCGTTAAAACTTGGAGATATATATATAATGGTATACTTCTCAGCTGTAAGAAATGATGAAATAATCTCCTTTTCACATCTTGGATAGACCTTGAAGGAATCATATTAAGTGAGATAAGTTAGCAAAAAGACAAATACGAGATATTCTCACCTATCGGTGTCTTGAAAAACAGTGGAAGAAAGGGAAAAGACGGTGTAAAACTTGGAGCAGGAGTGATCTGTTAGAGCAGAAACAAGACTCTTAAATGGGGGAGGTGGAAATAAGTTGAGAGGGTATTGGAAACATAGTACATGATGGAACCCAAATTAAAAAAAAAAAGTTTGTAGAAATCCTTAAAAGTATAAATAGAAATACCTTACAATATTTTAATGCCACTTGCAAACATTTGCCCAAATAACTTGAATGAAATAATCAAATGTAATATATGCATCTGTGTTCTCATGGCTACACTATTCAATATAGTCACAATGTAGAATCAGTGAAATGCTCTTAAACAGATGATCGTAGGAATATATATATATATACTGTATACTCAATGATAACTACTCACCCATAATAAAAAACACGTATGTTCGCAAAGCACAAAGACAGGCATAAGGAACCTGGTTTGAGCCCCAGGCTCCCCACCTGCAGGGGAGTTGCTTCAAAAGTGGTGAAGCAGGTCTGCAGGTGTCTATCTTTCTCTCCCCCTGTCTTCCCCTCCTCTCTCCATTTCTCTCTGTTCTATCCAACAACAATGATATCAATAGCAACAACAGTAAAACAACAAGGACAACAAAAAGGAATAAACATTAAAAAAAAAGTATGTTGTCTGCAACAAAAAGGAATGGAGAACTGGAGATGATTATGCTAAGTGAAATAAGTAGAAAAGTGAAAGGCAAGATAATGTCATTCAGATGTGAGATATAAGTAACTAAAATTTGGGGAAAAAAACTACTAAGCTGACTCAAAAGATTCTGAAAACTGTGGTGAATGTCAGAATGAAAGAGGGGCCAGGTATGAAATTAAGGTAGTTGTGGTGAATTGTACAATACCCATTTGTATTACCTATGCACATATATACAGCTAAAATATTATATTGTGACTAATATTGAATCAATAAAATGCTTTAAATGTTATACTTTTTTTGAAAACAAATTTTTTACTTTTTCAGTGAGGTATAGCATCAAATCTTTAAAGATGTTAGTCCTATGCTTAGTGACATAGCTAAATAAAAATGTGGGAAATTTCAATCCATCAAATAAAGATCATTTGACTTTTCTCAGAATCCATCCTGCAGAATTGTTTATATTGGAGTTTAGAGTGAATATCTTAAGTCATATTACTGACATAATTATTAGAGTTGTCGTTACATAATTTTAACAAAACAAATGAGCTATAATTACAATAAACCTGCCTCCTATAGCCTCCTATCAAAGCTGGTTTCTGATTAAAATTTTAGTCATTTTTCCATATGTACTTCATTTTGCCCTTTTCTCATTGTTTAGCCATTGCTTCCACAATAGATCAATGTCAGGGTTTAAGAAAAGCTTCTACTTTTCATGCAGAGATGAGAAATTTGCATTATAATCAATAATTTCAATGAGAGATATGACTGCAGCTCTGGTCACTGTTGCTTGAATTCATCTTACTTTTTTTTCACCAGAATATTTTCTCAACTGATGGTCCCCTATCATTTCATTAGATAAAGAACAGGATCCTCAGCATGATTTATAAGACCCTCTATAACCCAGCCCCATCTCTCGTCATGTACTTATTATTTCAGCAGCTGGCTATTTGTGGTCTCCTGAACATATCACACTGATTCATAGCTTAATTAAGACACTATTTCATCTGCCTAGAATAGCCCTCCTGAAGCACTTTATCTTTAAAAGGCAAATTCAGGTCAAAAACTTCCACCCCAACTTGTTTTTTAAGGCATCCTTTTAACCACTAACTTAACACATAGCACAAGATAATGACCTTCTGTTTTAGAGGCAATTTCTGCCCAAAAATTAAGCATAAAGTCAGAGACTAATCCCTTGAAATGGATTTCCCCAGATCCTAGTTCATTGTTGAGTTGAATTAAATATTGTGATTGAGTCATAGAATATTAATCTTTTGATTCATTCAGGAGTCTGATCATACAGGGGTTTTAGAATTTAAATTGCAACAAGAAGTTATATGGGGACTTTTATTTAAAAGAATGGCATGTTTGTTTTTTCATTTTGATTTTTTTTAAGATTTCTCTATTTTCTGTGTGAATAAGTGGAAAAAAGCCTAAAATGGAAGTAGGAAGATAAATTTTGATAAGAAAATAAAAAGCTGACTTTCAATTTTTATCAAAGCTACTCAATTCTAACACTAAATGTTTAAAATGGAAGTGACCTGAGAGGTGTTTTTTTTTTTTGTGTGTCATTTTACATATAGAAGAAGCTAAAGTTCAAGGATGTTAAATAACATAGATTATTACTTGATCTGCGTCACAGCAGTGACAATTAAGACTCCTTTAAAATAACCAGCCATTCGTCCAGGAGACCTGTGTTTACTAGCCAAAACAAACAACAACTTTACTGTGCAAAGTGAAAAATAAACTTACTATCTAGCTGTTGTAACTGGGTGCTAGGAGTGGTAATGCTATATCATAGAGTATTCTGTTTTTTCATTTGTTTAAGATCTCTCCATAATGTTTGTCATGCAAGTTACACCAGTTTACATTATCTTTTTCTCCATATCCTTCCAGCACTTGTCATTTCCTGTTTTGTTGCTGTAGGTCATTCTCACAAGACCAAAATGTCCTAATATGCATTATTATATAAAATTTTTATTGTGATGAGAATTTTAAGGTACACATCGATAAACTTTCAAGTATTCTGTACAGTATTAACTATAGTCATTATGTACACATTATATCCCTTCTTCATCCAATTGTTAACTGAAAAACAAAGATAGTTTTGTTTTTGTTTTTTCTGATTGCCACCATGGTTATCTGATGAATCCTCTGTTCCTGAAGGAGATTTTTTTCTTTCTTTTGTTGAGACAAATACATATGATAGAAAAAATTAATATCCTTAGAACACTAGTAATCTTGCATCAGTGGAAAGAAAGTTTGAGGAAAAAAAACTGTGATATCTCTCCCTCTGTTTGTATGTGTGTCTGTATATCTCAGTTTCACTTGTGGTTTCTCTATCTGAATGAAAAATGGTCCAGAGTGGTTAAATTGCACATGCAGGAGGCTCTTACTCCACAGAAATGATTTTAATTGGAATTGCCAATGCTGGGTACAAATGTCTCCTTTGTTCTCCTAAGAAAATTTCTGCAACTCCCCAGAGACTCACCCTACTAAAGAGAGACAGACTGGGAGTATGGCTTGACCAGTCAATGCCCATGTTAGCCGGGAAGCAATTACAGAAGCGAGATCTCCCACCTTCTGCAACCCACAACGACCCTGATTCCATGCTCCCAGAGAGATAGAGAATGGGAAAGCTATCAGGGGAGGGGATGGGATATGGAGATTGGGTGGCGGGAATTGTGTGGAGTTGTAACCCCCCCCCCCATTCTACGATTTTGTTAATGTCTCCTTTCTTAAATAAATAAATAAAAATTTTTAAAAAAATTCTGCAACTTAGAAATCTCCCAACTATAGCTAGTGATCATGCTGTGGAGAATCTTTCCTGACATGGATATCTCTTTTCTACATTGGGATCTCTTTAGCCCTTGCTATGGAATCTTTATTCATACAAGTTTTAGAATGATTTCCATCAAGTCATACCCTTCTTTGGTTTAGATTTGTTATGTTCTCTAGAGGACAGAAAAAAAAAAAAAGGGGTTTTCCTATTTGTCCCTCACTGATGCGTTTCTTATTTTTCATTTACTTATATGATTCCTTCCTATTCTATTGTGAATAACTTGAAATTGAGCATTATGTTTGATTTCTTTTCTTCCCCCTTCAGCACCTACATAAGTTCTTTGGATACCAAAGCAAAGTGATCAGTGTTTATTGAATTGTATTGAATGGCTTTGAATTCTTGAATCTTTCTTTCCCTTCTTGCTGTTCTAATTCTATGTAATCTAAGATGATTAAACTTTGAAAAACTCATACCATATTAAGTATTTTCTCACCTGCAGCTGTAGTTAATCAAAGAAATGAAAATCAAGATACTAACAATCTCAAAATCAATTTGAATTCCTTTAATTGACAGATGCTGTGGGAGCAAAGGAGGTGACTCTGTGTTAGGGTATATGTGTGAGGCTCTGGGTTTGATGTTTGGTGCTGCCTAAAGACAAGAAAGACCAAAGCAAATATAGAACATCAAGACATGATGAATCAGTGCTGGGAATATTTCTTAAAAATAAAAGCATTATGGCTAAGAATTATATTTCATTCATATTAAATGTAACCTGTAGAAATAAGAAAAGAAGAATAAAGTTTATTTTTTAATAGTAAGCTTCCCATAGTAAGATTGCTCATGTAAGCCTAGTAATTGTATGGATAGAAAAATCTCCCTGTCATATAAAGTCTTTCAACATGGTGTCAGCTTTCTCTGAAAACTTATTGAAGACATTGCTTTTTTTCTTCATTTGCTTACACTCAACTTTTTCTTCTCTACTTCAAAGTGAACATAAGAGCACTTTCAAGAGTGAATTAGTTTTCTCCCAAACCCAAAGTGAAGACTGCAGTAATACAGACTATAATATCATTTGATTATAACAATTTTCCAATTTTTTTGAAGATCTGAATATGGCAGAATCAAATGACTAAGTCCATAATTTTTCTTATAGCAGCACTATTCATTTGTTCTTTTTTCTTCTATTTCTCAGGGTTCCAAACCTCTGCCTCTCTATCATGACTTGTGAAATTATTCCTGGGTTTCATGAGATGTAGGACATTAAAAAAATATTGGATTATTTTAATATCTGAAGTTTCAAGATGTTTTTTTAAATTTCTACATGTAATCTGAAATGTAGGCACTCATAACTAGAACTTGACTCCCACTAATGCATCTCTCTTCATTGTTCTTAAAATTATTTTGATATACTAGCTAAATTAGCTAGCCTTTCAAATTTCTTGTCTGAATAAAAATCTTTTATGATTAAGTAAAATTTCGATGTTGCATGCTAAAATGAATGACCTTACCTTACATTACATTAACACTTTAACCATGGATATCATATTATAATAATTGTTTTTTAAAGTTTTGCATTTTTCTTACCTCAGGTTTTAGTAATATTGACTAATATTTAATAACTTGTTCAAAAAACATGGACTAAAAGCCTATCCTAGAATGCAAACATGGGTATAAATAGATCATGTAATAATGTGTTCCTGATTGAATTGGGAAGAAAAAGTGAATAAGTAGTCCATGTCTAACTGCTTACTAGGAATATAGGAAATATTTAATGCATGTTTAAGGAAAAAAATGACATCAGTTAATATTTGCATATGCCTATTTGTTCAAGGAGTTGCCAGAATTTTATCCAATTATTAATTATTTGAGGCTAAGTGTCTGCACCATGAATCCACTGCTTCTGGCAGCCATTTTTATCTCTTTCTCTCTCTCTTCCTTTTTCTCTTTTTAAATTTCTTTATTGGGGGATTAATGGTTTATAGTGGACAGTAAAATACAATAATTTGTATATGCATAATTTTCTTCTTTTTCTTTCTCTTTTTTGTTTTGTTTTGTTTTTATTTGATAGAAATTGAGAAGAAAGACTGAAATGGAGAGGGAGAGATCAAGGGAGACACTTGCAAACCTGCTTCACTGTTCATGAAGCATGAAGCTGCCTCCTCCTCCCCCAACCCCACCCCCAGGTGGGGAGCAGGGACAGGGACCTGCATTCTTGTGTATTGTGTTGTGGGCACTCAAGGAGTGGTCCACCACCAGGCCCATTATCTGATAATTCTTAACAGTATCATCTGATTTCATCTATTGTGTTTAAATTGATGATTCCAGGGGCCAGAAAGTGGTGCACCTTGCTGAGTGTATACATTACAGTATACATGGACCCAGGTTTGAGTCCCTACTGGCCACCTGCAGAGGGAGAGCTTTATGAGTAGTAAAGCAGTGTTACAGTTATCTCCGTTTCTCTCCCTCACTCCCTCTTCTTTTTATTTCTCCTATCAAATAATGAAGAAAAAAAAATGATGACCCTAGATTTTAAATATCTATCCTCAGCTACTCTCATCATCTTTGCATATTTATTTCCTCTTGAACATCTCTATTTGGATAGCTAAAAACTTAACAAATTTACAATAAAAAGTAAAACTTCTAATTTTTACCCCAATACACACATTCCCCCATCTCAATAAAAGACAACTCTATCCTTCTAATTGCTCATATTAAAAATGTTGACACCTTATCTTTTTCATTTCATATGAAACCCTGCAGTAAACATCATATCTGTACTTAATATGTATCCAGAATTTAATCACATTTGCATTATCATCCTGGCCCATTGTCAGTAATCTTGGTGCTAGATTATTGAAATAGATTTCCCTTTCTCTTTCAATTTATTTTATTATTAGTGGTGGGCTAGTAGTTCACAAGATTATAAAATTAAAGGAGTTCAGTTTCATATCACACACACCACCAAAGTTCTTTGCCTTCCCTCCACTCACCCCCCACCACAAACTGATAAGTAATTCTCATAAAGTCTTAAAGACAGTTTGCAGTTTGACTACTACTTTGTAAATTCATGTGCTTCAATTATCTATATCCCACATATGGGCGAAGCCATTCAGTAGTTGTCTTTAACAACCTTATTTCACTAAGCATAATCACCTCTAGTTTCATCCATTTTGTCCTATAGAACAAAATATCATCTTCAATTGTACAGTAGAATTCCATTGAATACATGTCTCATAGCTTCTTTATCTGGTTGCTGGGTGTTTAGGCTACTTGCACTCCTTAGCTATTATAAATAATGTACCTATGAACAGTGAAGTGCACGTATCCCTTTGAATTACAGATTTCATGTCCTTTGAAGAAATTCCTAACAGTAGTATTGCTGGATCATAAAGTATTTCCATTTTTATTTAAGGATTCTCCAAATGGTGTTCCATAATAACTGCACCAATTTTCATTCCCATCAACAGTGTACCACAGATCTTATTTGTCCACATCCTCTTAAACATTTCTTATCTCTTAAGTTGTTGATGTGAGTCAGTCTCATAGGCATGAGGTGAAGTCTCAGTTTAGTTTTAATTTCAATTTCTTGAATGAAAAATGAAGTGATGCATTTTGTTTCATACGCCTGTGAGCCATGTGTATCTCTTCTATGGGAAACTTATTTAGAACTTTTACTCACTTTTTTATTAGGATATATTTATTTATTAATTTTATTTATTATAGATTTAATAAATATTTACAGAATTACAAGATTATAGGGTTGTAGTTACCTTTGAGCATAGCTTCGTAGACGAACTCTTTGAAACTTGAAATAGTGTAGGGAATTCAAAGAAGTGTACAGTTGTTTTGAAAGACATTCAGGTATCTTGACTCAATGTATAAATCCCCATGTCAGAATAATTTCAATCCTTGGGGAATTAGAAAGTAGCTCACCCACTAGAGTGCACACTTTACCATGTATAAAGACTTGGGTTTGAGCCCCTATTCCACTGCATAGGAACACCATGCAAGAGAGAGATTTCACAAGTAATGAAACAGTACTGTTTGTCTCTTCCTTATCTCCTTCTCTCTCTGTCACCCTGTACCTAAACGAAAAAGAAAAAAAAGATATTCCAAATATTGACTCTGTTAGCCATGTTGTCTCAGAAAGTTACTTTTTCTCTGAAACTTGTTGGGGAACATTCATATGGGATATCCGTAACTTCAGCTAACCCAGTACTTGAAAGACTATTGCCAGTAAGCTATCTGCATATTCCTCAAACATAGCTGGTTTATTATGCAAAAGTATAAGGCCAGCAATAGCCCCTGAACACAAACGTCTTATCCTTGAATATGAAAAATATTGATAAGCTACTGATAAACAGCATTCATATGCTGAGTTTAAAAACTGTCTTAAGATTCAAATACCACACTATAGTTTTTTAGCCCTTCAATCATTTACCCTACTATTTGTTCTCCTTCTCACTAAACCTTTGTACCTGCAATCCCTCATGTTTTATAAACCTTGTTAATAATAAGACCCAGGACCTGAAGGCCTTTTTCCCTGAGTCGTGATGACTCAGTCATGATGTTGTATATTTAGGGAAAAGTCACCTCCAGGTTCTCTTTCAGGTATCTTTTTCCTCCAACCCTGACAACAAGCCAGAAACTTATTTTCTTCAGTTATAAAAGAAGACCATCTTCATAGGGTTTGGCTTGGAAATTTATGAGTATAAATACAAAATAGGCAGCAGTAATAAAGCTTGAGATAGTCTGCACTCAACAAATAGAGTCTTTCATTAGTCTCATGATTATTAATGAAATAATGCTATTTAGTTGATCAGTTTTTTAAAAAAGTGGTGATTGCTAACATTCTTCAGCTGCCTTCATTTCTGTCTGAAATTGGTTAGGGTAAAAAATGCTTAAAAATAAATAATACAAAGTAAGGGTCAAAGGTTAGATGAGCTTTATAGACTTAGGATTTTAAACTTTTCTTTTATACAAGTTAATTGCTTTTGGTTCATAGTTCTGAAGTTCAACCTCAAAATTTGTATTTCTAAGAAGTTCTAGATATATCCATTACCTTTGGCTGCATAACAAATAATCCTAACTTGATTAATTCACAACAATATTATCTCCATAGTTATGGATCCAGAATCCAGATGAAGATAGTACTTAGGTATCAGGTTAGGACAGTGGTCACATTTAAGAATTTGGCTGACGGAGTCAGGTGATAGCGCAACAGGTTAGGCAAATGTGGTGCAAAGCGCAAGGACCGGCTTAAGGATCCCAGTTCAAGCCCCGGCTCCCCACCTGCGGGGGGGAGGGGGGCGGTCACTTCACAGGTGGTGAAGGAGGTCTGCAGGTCTCTCCCCCTCTCTATCTTCCCCTCCTCTCTCCATTTATGTCTATCCAACAACAACAACAATAATAGTAACAACACCAATAAACAACGGCAACAAAAGGTAAAACATGGCCTCCAGGAGCAGTGAATTGGTAGTGCAGGAACCGAGCCCCAGCAATAACCCTGGAAGCAAAAAAAAAAAAAAACCTTCTTTTGGGCTTTGCTGGGGGCAAATGAGAAGTTTATTACAATGCAGGATTATTTAGGTACATAAAAATTGTGGTAGTAAAATAAGCAAAGAGGGGTAAAGATTAGCTAGCCATGTGGTGTGGGCCACAGTCCTTAAGTCCTTTTTTACCAGTGTTCAGCTTCAGCATGTATGAGCCGCTGGGGCAAATGTTAATTAACATTGGTCCTGGGTAGAGAGGCTGAGATGTCCAGGTGGAGGGCAAGCAGGAAAAGAGCCAAACTGAGAACAGCCAAAAGGTGAACTGCTGCCATCACTTGCTTAAATAGTCTCTTGTATCCACAATCCTTTGTGCATTTGTATATGTATATGTCTGTCACATATGCTCTTGATGTCAGGCTGGCGTCAGCTGTATGCTAATTACGCTCATGCCCCATAATCCATTTTGCTCACTATATGTGAACTGTGTTCCTAACAAGTGAGGTTCTCAGTTTTTTTTATTTATTAGTGATTTATTTATTTATTTATTTAAAAAAAATTATTTAAGAAAGGATTAGTGAACAAAAGCATAAGGTAGGAGGGGTACAACTCCACACAATTCCCACCACCCAATCCCCATAACCCACCCCCTCCCATGGTAGCTTTCCCATTCTCTATCCCTCTGGGAGCATGGACCCAGCGTCGCTGAGGGTTGCAGAAGGTAGAAGGTCTGGCTTCTGTAATTGCTTCCCCGCTGAACATGGGCGTTGACTGGTCGGTCCATACCCCCAGTCTGCCTCTCTCTTTCCCTAGTAGGGTGTGTCTCTGGGGAAGCTGAGCTCCAGGACACATTGGTGTGGTCTTCAATCCAGGGAAGCCTAGCCAGCATCCTGGTGGCATCTGGAACCTGGTGATTGAAAAGAGAGTTAACATATGAAGCCAAACAATTTGTTGAGCAATCATGGATCCCAAGCTTGGAATAGTGGAGAGGAAGTGTTAGGGAGGTACTCACTGCAAACTCTAGTGTAATCCTGCTTTCAGGTATATATTTTGCAGTAGTTTATGGATACGTGTGCACATAAGCTCTCTCTCACAGAAACTGGTGTATATCTAGGTTATGGGACTTTGTTAGAAAGTGAACTACCTGAGATGAAATTAGAGTGTACTATTAAAGGAAAGGTCTCACCCGAGTAATGAAGCTGAAGGGTTGTCATTCCACACGTGAAGTCTCTGGATACAGTCTGAGGTGAAGCATGTTGAGATGGCAATCGTTGCTTTGGTTAGGTTGTGATCGGCGGATGCAATATTATTTGGTTTGAATTGGGAGATGCATACGGGAAAGTGGGCCCTATCCAAGGGTGCCAGGACTGAGGGAAGTAGGGGCTCTATAGTGAAGATGTGAGGTTCCTGCTGTCTTAGGGTTCAAAAAGACAGTCAATAGTTAATATTATTATCACATTATTTGTTAATTGGGTTAACTTTGAAAAGTCCCTTTGTTATGGTTTGCTGTACAGTACCCAGTATCTTGTATATAGCTGTGCTATTGGATGCTTCTAATCTACTTGGTCTAGGCTTTTGAGAGAGTCCGCATATCAAATACGTAGCCTATATATTAAAAAGATTCAGTTTGTCTTTTGAGAAACTTTGAGACATACAATTGATTTCCCCCTCTCATATTAATTAACTACTGATTTATATTAGTGATTTAATAATAATTATTCTCAGCTTCCTTTATTAGTGATTTGATAACAACATGATTGTAGGATACCAAGGGTACAATTCCACACAGTTCCCACCACCAGAATTATTTGTCCCATTCCCTCCACTGGAAGCTCCCTATTCTTTGTCCCTCTCTGGGAGTATGGACCAAAGATCTTTATGGGGTGCAAAAGGTGGGAGGTCTGGCTCTGTTGGACATGGACATTGGCAGGTCGATCCATACCCCCAGCACGTTTCCATCTTTTCCTAGTAGGGCAGAGCTCTGTATTGGTGAGTTTCCAGGACACATTGGTAAGGTTGTCTGCCCAAGGAAGTCAAGATGGTGTCATGGTAGCATCTGCAACTTGGTGACTGAAAGGCGGTGAGATATAAAGCAAATTATTTAATAAACAGGAACCCAAAGGTAAGAATAAAGCAAATGAAATTAGGGATCTTCTTATGGAAAGAAGCTAGGAAGTCTGCTTTGTTCTCAGCTTTTTGATGAGTGTTTGCTGGAGGCCTTCCCTGTTTTTTTTAAGTAAGTGATTTAATAACATTTTGCAGTTTTAAATTTCCAAGATATGCCTTCATATTTTTATATATGTGTCTATGTACCCCCACCAGAAATTTATGTTCTGTCCACCCATCTCCCAACACATCTAGTTCCCACAAAATCTAAGAAATATTTTATTTACTATTTTTTGTTTTTGCATCTGCTTTGCTTATCTATACTTTTGTTTCTTCCCTCTTATTTCATGCAGCATAATCATCTATAGATCAATAGTTCCATCCTTTTAGTTCAAACTGATACAATATCTTATTTTTTAACTGCAGACTAGTGTCTCTCTCTCTCTCTCTCTCTCTCTCTATATATATATATATATATATATATATACTATAACTTCTGTATCAACTCATCTGCCTACTGGCATTTAAGTTGCTCTAATAATTAGCTATCATTTATACTATAGCTATGAACAGCAAAAATTAACTCAAGGTGGACTAAAGATTTGAATACTAAGGAAAAAACCATAAAATATGTAGAAAAAAACATAGATGAAATACTTCAATTCCTTAACATAAAAGACATATTATAAATTCAACCCCATTGACAAGGGAAGAAAATAAGTATATGAGACTATATCAGATTTAAAAAGCTTCTACAAATGGAAAGACACTTCCAAGGACAGAGGCACACTGCAAATGAGGAGAATATATTTGCCTATCACACATCTGACAAGGGACTGATATAAGATTTGCACAGAAAGCATACTATTCGCAACAGAAAAGCAAGAAATTCAGTTCTTTCCTATGTATTGTAGATGCTCCTCAGGGCAACTTAAATAATGACTGGCTTTTCCCAAAGGAGCAAGCCAGAAAGCAGAGGAAAGTCACCAAGGTAAAAGCTGCAGTCTTTTTTATAACCCAATGTTGGGTATTATATTCCATTATATTTGCAAGTTCTATTTGGAAAGAATGAATCACTATATCTAGGACATATGTAATGGAAGGGTAGTATGTAGGGGGATGAATTTCAGGAAGAAGGAGTCTTGGAAATGTAATAATAATGGATTAGGAACCACAAGCTGAGAACTGTTTCTTTAAAAAGTTTTAAGCCAATGAATGCCAAGGCTGGAGCCAAAGTAGAGAACAACTGAAAATGGAGGTGAGACTAGACAGGAAAAACTATTTCAATATTCTACATTTTATGTCTAGACTGCTAATATTACTTGATGTTTTAAAAAAGTAACATTTCTACATAACAATTATACCTCTAATCTATGATATGAACATCATGTGTTATTTGCAAGTAACATTTATGTGGGACAGGCAAGGTAGCTCACCTGGAATGGTGCCTACTTACCATGCACGCAAACCAAGTTTACATTAGGGGAAACTTCAATGCTATAATGTTTATCCTTCTCTCTCTCTCTCTCTTTCTCTGTCTCTATCAGAAGTTGGCCTGAAGCAGTAAAGTTTCAGTGATAACAAATAGTAATAATAAATACATAAATAAATGGTTTCATATTTTCCTAAAAGATTCAACAAGATATTTTTTTCTTTATTCACTATTTTAAATATGCACTTAAATCTGAATAGATCATCAGAAAATATATTCTGGGCTTTTATCACTTAATAACATTCCAACTAGTAGCTCTAAATTTATATGTTCAGATATGCAAGCACAACTTTCCCTTCCTTTGTCCCTTTTCTTTTTCCAAAGCCACAAATTAATATATAATCGGGTGGTAGTGCAGTGGGTTAAGCGCAGGTGGCGCAAAGCGCAAGGACCGGCTCAAGGATTCCGGTTCGAGCCCTCGGCTCCCTACCTGCAGGGGAGTCACTTCACAGGCAGTGAAGCAGGTCTGCAGGTGTCTGTCTTCCTCTCCCCCTTTCTGTCTTCCCCTCCTCTCTCCATTTCTCTTTACCTATCAAACAACGATGACATCAACAACAACAACAATAACTACAACATCATTAAAAAGCAAGGGCAACAAAAGGGAAAATAAATATTAAAAAATTTAAAAAACAAATTAATATATAATAAATATTGATAGAATTAGCATAAAATAGAGCAGTATTTCATGGATAAAAACAAATATCTTCATGTAAAAGTAGAAGCAAATGACTTTAAAAGGGTGGATAATTGTACAAAAATAAAGTGTGGATGCCATTTTAATAGCATTATTTTCTTGTTAGCATACACAGTGCCATGGTTATAATATTTTTTTCAATGTTTTCTGTTATCCTATTAGCTGGGGTATACAGTCTGCTTGACCCAGTCAGCTTTTCCACTCAAATTCAAGAGTTGAGATATTCAGTGTCAGCAGCAGATTTCACATTATTTTACCATGACAGCAGGGGGCAGCTTAGTCTCTCTCACTGGGGTTCTTTTCTTCCCCTGTTTAATCTGTCTGAAGTCAATTCACTCCTCTCTGCCTGCTCTTACATCCTGGTTATTGATTCTGGCTGACATTTAGTTCAAAATGTTATCAGTTCCCTTAAGCATCCTAAAAAGAGACAAGGGAGCAGAGATGTCCTAGTCCATTACCCATCACATCAGCACAAGACTGTTTCAACTCATCTGTTCTACAGACAGCAGCCCAAGTCTAGAAACATGCTTTCTTCAGCACTAACTTCAGCTGCACCAAAGCAGTAGAAAAGTTTTTATATCCAAAAGTATATCAAATATCTTATTCTTCATTTTAAGCAACTGTTTTCTATTTCAGCTGTAATAATATCTCCCCTCTTGCCATGTTGCTTAAATAATGCACTGCACAGTATACATTAGCATGGTTTTGAAAAGGGTAAATATCACTCAGAAATATCATCAGGTTACATCATGGAAGCCATATGAAAATGATTTTTATTTGTTTATTTCTTTGTTTTATCATTACTGGGGCTTCACTGTTTGGAGCCAATTTTCTCAGGTCGAAAGAAAAGACTGAGACAAAGAGACACAGAGAAAGAGGGAATACCAGGTTACCAAGTGCTGAAGCTTTTTCCAATGCAATTGGTCCCAAGATCAAATTTGGGTCAGATTCATAACAAAGCAGGTACACTATCTTATTGGGCCCCGTATAAAAAAACTTAAGAAGCAGAGGCAAGCTGCATTTTTATTGAGTACTATAGATGTTAATCAGTGTAGTTTAGGAATCACAAGGAATTTGAGTGCTCCAAAGCCCAGGTGAAGTCCGGTGGGCAGACTAATGCCAATTACCAAGACTGCCTGATGACTGAATAAACAGGCTGGCTGAATTATAAATATGCATAACCATTTATGACTTTCTGCTAAGTTCTAGATCAGATACTTTTATTTATTTTTTTTTTATTGCTACCAGTGTTAGTATTGAGATTTGATCAAGCCTACAAGGAAAGCCCACTGCCTCTGGTGTCCATTTTTTTCCCTTTTCTTTTTTGATGGAGACAGAAATTGAAAGGAAAGTAAAGAGATAGGGAGAGAGGAAAAGGGACTTCTGTAGTATTGCTCCATTGCTCAGGGAACTTCTCTCCCTTGCAGATGGGCATGGGAGATGGTGACATGTATACTATTGAGTGTGCCACAACCTGGTCCTTAGGTCAATTTTTTTTTATTAGTACTAGTGATTTAATATTGATTTACAAAACTGTGAGACAACAGGGGTATAATTACACACCATTCCCACCAACAGAGCTCTGTGTCCCCATTTCCTCCACTGGAAACTGCAGTAGTTCTTCCAAGGTCACAGTTAGAGGTTGACTATTATTTCTATAACTATCTATATTTGCCCATGTTTATATATATTTATATATTTGCCCATATTTTTTTCTATGGTCCTGCCTTCCCTTCCTTTCTAAGTCACACCTCCATCTATTGCTACTTCTGAAATGTCCTTCCTTCTTTCCTGTTCTCTCTCAGGCTATTATATTAGAGTCTTGATGCAATTGGAGTTCAGAGCCCTTTAGTCCTCTTCTCTTAACATTGCTCCCCATCTGGACCAGCATTCTTTTGGGGACATAGAAGGTGGGAGTTCTGACTTCTGTAATTGCTTCTCTACTAGACATGGGTATATTGCCTATTAAGACTATTTTTGTGTATGAGCCCATTTTTCCTTTGACATACCCTGCCTCTCTTAGAGACAAAGCCATCCATTTCATTGGGAGATCTTTGAAGCTATAACTGGTTCAGTTTGTTTTTCTAGTATTTTTCCCAAAGTAGCAAAGAAACAAGCAGATATCATATATCCTGACACTGAGGTAATTCCATGAAAAGATGAATGGATGATTTTGTAAGATCAAACTTTAGGAGTAGCATAGGATTTGAATTTGAAGTAGGGTGTTATCATTAAATGGTAGAAAGACAAACATTAACATTAATCTAGCATACCGTACATAAAGATGTGACTGTGATCAGGACACATAAATCACTCAACTGTACACCAAGCAAGGGATAATTAGGATATTTATTCTATTAGATCAGCATTGATCAAGCACTTCTTGTAGGCAGGTCACTGCTAGCAACAGAAAGATGAATATATCATAGTCCCTTAACTCTGAAAATTTCTATTTAAACTCATAGCACCTATGACAATTATGATTTGATGATTTTCCATTGTCTGCTTCCTCTGCTAGGTTTAAAATTCTGTAAGTGCTAAGATCCCATCTGCTAGCAGCTAACACAGTGCTTGCCACATATTAGACATTCTAGAATCTTAGTGGAATGAGTTTTTTGATACCAAGGGGGAATGGTAATCCTTTCATCTTCATCCTCACTGCCTGTCTTCCCTCAGACTTTCTGCCTGGAATATTGAGGCTCATACCTTCACACCTCCTCCAGCCAGCTTTCTTCTACACTGCTGCTAGATAGACCTTTGTAAAACACAACCTATGACTGTTTAAAAATCCTTATTGTCATCTCCAATGAATAATGGTGACCTTTCATTTGGGGGATGAATTCTTTTGAAAATATGGTGAAAGCTTTAGAATGTTTTTCCATTTACAATGGAACTATAGCATGAGATTTTATTTTAAATTTCTAGGCTTTTATGGTCTTCCTGGAACCCACTCCTTAAGTTCAACAGAAGTCTAGGAGTTCTCAGAATCTAATGATGAAATATAAACAATATAGTAAGGTACAGTCTGCCTGTCAACTCTATTATCTTCTGGTACTGATCTTTCCTAGAAGCCAATACATCCCAGTGATAGTAATTGTTCAGTATACTTCTCCAAATACACCATTTTCTTTGAAACTCTAACTTCCTGGGGTTGATATTTTTATCTTGCAACCACACCCTTGTAGTTTTGATGAGTCTCAATCAATCTAAACTACAAGTTCACGTTCTACTTTTTTTTTTTTTTAAGATTTTAAAAAATATTTATTTGTTTATTTCCTTTTTGTTGCCCTTGTTGTTTTTATTGTTGTAGCTATTATTGTTGTTGTTATTTATGTCTTCATTGTTGGATAGGACAGAGAGAAATGGAGAGGAGGGGAAGACAGAGAAAGGGAGGGAAAGACAGACACCTGCAGACCTGCTTCACTGCTTGTGAAGTGACTCCCCTGCAGGTGGGGAGCCTGGGGCTGGAACCAGGATCCTTACACTGGTCCTTGCACTTTTGCACTTAACCTGCTGTGTTACCGCCGGACTCCCCACATTGTACTTTCATCAGGGAGTCTCCTCCTTGGATCCTAATAAAAGTCTTCCTTTATTGGGTTATTGTAGTTATTATGTGGTTATGTCTTGTAGTTTGCTTATCTTACTTTAAATATCATCACTCATATGTTCCTCTTTTGAAGTATATTAATATTACCCCTATTACTGAAGATAATGACTAGTATTCATTCTGAGCTTAAAATTTCATGAGATATGTCACGTATATTATGAATCTCATAAACCTTTGCTACAAGTATTGCTTTTACCTTAGTATTATAGATGATAAATCCTACATTATATTTTTGATTCCTTGGAGAAGGAAGTTTGGCTGAAATCATATTTATTACAGTTAACCAAAATTTAGTGTTAAATTTATAATATCAAATTACTAAAATAATACTTAGGACATCTGTCATTTGCTAAGTAGACTACTCTCACTGAGACTTGAGCTTTTACTTATGTTATCACAAATTTCACCTGGCTTCAGCAAGTCAGGTATTAAACTGTTTTTTCCCTGTCATCACTGTTTTGTTGTTTGTTTGTTTTGTTTTTTGATAAAGAGATTGAGAGGGGAGAGGGAGATAGAGAGGGAGAGAGACACCAGTAGACCTACTTCACCACTTGAGAAGTTTCAGAAGTGATCCCCCTGCAGGTTGGGAACCCAGAGCTGGATATGGGACTATTGCACAGGTCTTAGTGCTTTGTACTATGTTTATTTAACCTAGTGCACCACTGCCCAGTACCATCGCTAGGGCTTTACTGCTCCGGGGTGACTATTCAGTAGAAAGAAAATTGGAGAGGCCAAGAGAAAAAGAAACTGCAGCACCAAGTCTTTCTTCACTTTGGTGAGGGTTTTGTTCAATTCAGGGTCAGTTCATGACAAAGCAGTGCATTATCCAAGTGAGTTATCCTGCCAGCCCAGAGTTAATAAATACCTTTAACAGACTCTTTGTTGAATCTGTTTTTATTTAACATAATAAAGAAGAGGAGAGGTTAGAATGGCTAAGTGGGAGGTGAAGGGTAGATAACATAATGGTTATGCAAAGAGACTCTCATGCCTGAGGCTGAAGCCCAGGTTCAGTATCCCCCTACCATCTTAAACTGGAGCTGGTAAGTGCTCTGGTAAAATAAATAAATAAATAAATAAATAAATAAATAAATAAATAAATAAATAAATAATAGAATGGCTAATCTGTGAATGAATATGAGAGAAACAAGAGTTTTGAAAGGCTCTGTAGTTTAGAGAAATTATACAAACTGAGAGGTGTGTCAAATAGGGAAAGTCTATCAACCACTCAGATTTCCACAATAAGGGGAATGATAATGTGGTCACATAGCCTCAGCCTGGACTTTGTATACCATTTTTTTTTTTTTGTCTATGCTTCATATACTTGAATGTTAGTGCTTCTAGAGGTCGTCATTTCTTAGAAGATAGATTTAATTTAAATTTACAATAAGCCAATATATAAAAAATTTAAATGATGCTTTATTAATTCATAATTCATTCACTGATAAGTACATTCAGTCTTCCTTGTCATATCTGTAGATGTTAAATCAAAATTTAAAAGATTACCAGGAGCTCACAGATTAGCTGTGAGAAGTGATTAGACTTTATTTTGTAACAAATATTAAGTGCATCTGTATGTACTCACTGAACTGAAGGATACAACAGTGAATAACAACAAAAAGACATCTTATGCTCACAGACACTAAATACTAGTGTTGCATCTTTAGATCTTGGGTATAGTTTTTCCCATCTATCCAAAAGCAGAGTATTCCTCTGACACCTCTCATAAACTGTATGAAGCACAAAGACCTCACAAGGATCCCTGTTTAATACCCCCAACCCACCACCACCACCACCTGGAGGGAGTCACTTCTCTCCCCCTCTATCTTCCCCTCCTCTCTCAATTTCTCTCTCTCCTATTCAACAATGAAGGACATCAACAACAACAATAATAACCACAGCAAGGCTACAACAATAAGGGCAACAAAGGGGGGGAAATGGCCTCCAGGAGCAGTGGATTCATAGTGCAGGCACTGAGCCCCAGCAATAACTGTGGAGGAAAAAAAGAAAGAAAGAAAGAAAGAAAGAAAGAAAGAAAGAAAGAAAGAAAGAAAGAAAGAAAGAAAGAAAGAAAGAAAGGAAGAAATGATAATCATCCTGTGCTTCTGTTGGCCATAGTTGCCCAGCTCTTTCATTACCAGTGCTAGGGGCTAGAGATTTGGATTTGAAATTGTTAATATTCTTAGCCATACACGATGAGTTTCTGTGTCTCAGAAGAGCACTGAAATAACTGAAAGGGCTTTGGTTTTAGATTGGCTTTATAGTCCAGAGCGAGGGACAATGCAAGTTCTGTTCATGCAAAGAGATTATTAAAGTTCCTGGAACTTGCAAGAAAATTGAGGCTCTTGCTATAATTTAAGTCTTAGAAAATTGAAGAAAAAAAACTTCTATTCTTCTAAATCTTACTAAGCTCCAAGCCCTAGCTAGAGCCCATACCAGAGATTCAGTCCTTGGCACTATATGAGAGCACTACAGGTAGCACTGGAAAAATGATTAAAAAGTGACAAATAATATGTAATAAAACTGAATTATAAGTTGGGTATTTAATAGAAAAGCCATAATCAGTACAGTTTGGCAATAAAAATATTCAAATGAACTAGGAGGTACAAAAACTTCTGTGAATTGACCATAGTGTTTAATAAAATATTATTGTTATTATTTTTTATTGCCAACAGGAATATTGCTAGGGCTCATTTCTCTACAAATGGGGATCAAAAGCTTGAACCAAGATCCTTCCATGTATATGGTAATGTGTATGTTCTACTGTGTGTGCCATTGCCTGGCCCTACTTTTTAAATGAATATTTTCCCTTTAAGCAATCTTTGGTTTTTGACCAACATTATATAACTACTCAGTATTTGGGTAATTGGCAAGATCCTATATTAACTAGTCAATTAACTTTATTTGCTCTTTTCTCCATAGATTTTAGATCCCCATGCTAGAAATATGCTTTCAATTGCACATTTGATTTTTCAATTACTGACACACCAATCTAGTGCTGCTTTTAAATTGATGAAAATGAATAGCATTTTTTCCTCTTCTTACCTATGTAGCAAACACTATTTTTCTCAATAGTCACTAATTCTCATAATTTATCATACTTCAAATGACAACATGTCAGAATTCTAGAATCTCTAGTATGGGTTCTAGCTAGTATGCTGTCTTTGGCCCCTATAATTCAATTTTAATGCAAACAAATTGCAGACTGAGATTTCAATTTTTCCAGGATCTGATTTCATGAAGTTTCTAAAAGTAAAGATATTTTTTGTCATACCAGAAATGTTGGCACAATGTTGTTTTGTCCTATCTTAATTTTTCATGGGAAACATCAGCAATTTATTCAGTCTACACTTGTTACAAGTATTAATATATAGATAAATCACTAAGTCAACATATTAAACATAAAATAAACATCATAGGCTTATGTTTTTACTTTAAGATGATATCCCAATTGATTCTCTTATTACTGGTTTAGTAATGTTTATAGTGAAAAATTTATGTGCTTTGAAAGGATTCCTTTTCAGTGACTTTTTCCAATAATGTAATGAGTATGTGCTGTACTAAGTAAAGCAAATGGAAGTTTTATGTAAGCAAAAAGAGTTCCCCTGTACCCATCCTATCTAGAGGACAAATAAACATTTTAAAAGGGAGAATAGTAATAGGAAGAAATTAAATAAAATTAGTGGATAGACTGAAAAGTAAGTATACCCACATATTTTCTTTGCCTGTTTCACTGCTTTTATGTTCATGTTGTACAATGCTGTAAAGTTATCTCAAAATACTTCAGTCTCAAAGCATAATTACATAAAATACATTAAGAACTAAAAATCTCACGAAGAATCTGCAAGTTAAGGGGCCAGGTGGTGGCACACCTAATTGAGCACACAAATTACAGTGCAAGGACCCGAGTTTAAGCCTCTGGTCCCCACCTTCAGGGGGAAGCTTCACAAGTGGTGAAAAAGTGCTGCGGTATCTCTCTGTCTCTCCCTCTCTGTATCCCCCTTCTCTCTCAATTTTTTTCTTGCTCTATCAAATAAATAAAGATTTAAAAAATCTACAAGTTGAAAGCTACTTAGGGCAATAATTATTCTCTGATATAAATGAGATTTCTGGGAAATAACTGAAGAATTATTATTTTATGTAATTATTGGTTCCAGTTTACACCCTTGTGAGGATCTAATTTGTCTAATGAGCAACTCGTGAACTTTTTTTCCTGGGAATTTTGTTCTGGTTAAATGATCCTATATAACTTGATTTTAAATTAGATAATCAAAGGAGACTTGGGTCTTGGCTAACATATGCAGAAAAACTTAGAATTAGCTAGAAGGATCTCTAGTGTGCTCTGGGGACATAATAATTTTACCCAGAATTCAGCTCAGGAAGGTCATTTAAGGTTTTAGGAAGTACTGTAGTTTCTAAGTACCATTAATGAGTGAAAGTTGACCCCATGGAGAAGCTTTAAATGGATTTTCTTTACCACTGCTGTCAAGGGACCCCCAAATGCTGAAATGTCAAGAACATTTTGCTAGTGTTTTAGATTGAATTGGATTTAGACACTCAAAGGTAATTGTTCAAATTTTTATAATAAAGGCCAAGCTTGAGAGTTTCCCCATTGAACTACTGGGTTACCAGAAAAGTCACGATGCATTTTTGAAAAGAAAAACAGAGAGAAAAAAAGTCATGATTTTTCTGAGAACTCAATATTTCAAGTATAGGTGGGAAATAAAGTGCTTGTAGTGAAAGTTCCCTGATCTAGACTAATAAAGCGGGCTCTTAGCAGTATGCCTATAGCTTCTACAACAGTGCTCTTTTCCTTAATGTCGTACAACTAGTATCTTGTTTTCAAATAGACTCTGAGTTCTTGATCTTTCTCTAGCACTGATTCTAGTTTCTCAATCTACATTCCAGGAAAGGTCTGTCTGTTTTGTTTCTCAGAGTAACACTATTCTCAGCAGATATTTTGTTAAAACTCCTTTCATTACCAAGGGACCATGGTGGGAAAATGAAAGGAAGAAAGAAAAAAAAAGGAGAAATATTAATCATTCATTTTGAAACTACTCAGGGCCCAAGCCTAAAAATAAACAAAGCAAACACTTTATTTTCTAGGAGCCTCAAAATTTTTCTTTCAAACCCTCTGCCCAATGGGAGATGTTACTGTCCAATGTCCACTTACTTCTCCTTGTTCAGCAATGGACTCTACTGTTAAATTCTAGTATTCCAATCACAGAGAATAAATAATTATCGATCTTTTAAGCAAAGTATGTCCATATGGCTAATTCTGGATGGTAATATATAAGCATAAATATTATATATGAGCCCCAAGAAATCTAACACTTCATGTCTTGAGCATATCATATTTCTTGTCCATATGGTTGCTTGCAGAGATTAGTAGGGCAGAAATATTGAAATATATCTTTCTGTACTTTTTTTTTTACTACTTTTCTTCCTTTTCTTTCTTGTTTTAAAGATAAAGAAAGAAGAGGGGTGGGGAGAGAATGAGAGGATACAGTATTGAGGGTCAGGCTCAAATCTGGGTCATGTACATGGCAAAGAAGCGCATTATCCAATTGAGCTATTTCGTGGGACTAAAATATGTGTTTCTGTCTTTTTATTATTATTGTTGTTGATTTAATTATTATCAACAAGTCCATTGGATAAGAGGGGTACAATTCCTACCACTACAGTTCTAGTTCCTATCCCTTCCATTGGAAGCTTTCCTATTCTTTATCCCTCTGGGAGTATGGACCCAGTATCATTATGGGGAACAGAAGGTTGGAGGTCTGGCTTCTGTAATTGCTTCTCTACTGGACATGGACGTTGGCAGGTTGATCCATACTCCCAGCCTGCTTATGTATAACTTCACTGCTCCCTTACTGCCTTTTCATTCAGATAGAGATAGAGGAAGAGACACTGCAGCACCAGGCATTTCCAAGATATCATGATACTTCTCACTTGGTGCTTACATTTGAACCTGAGTTGAGAGTATGGCAAGACACATGCCATATCCAGTAAGCCGCTGATCACTGTATATACTTTAAACTGTTTTTACTGCCATATTTTATTCAACTAGACTTTTATACTCTGTTTCTTGTGTCTAGAGATCATCTTGGACTGTTTTCAATAAGAGAAGATACGCAATAAGTGAGTTCTATAAAATGAATAGTTTACATTAAAAAGTTTTCAAGAGACAGATGCTCACTACAGAAATTGGCTTATCATATTTCCCAGTCTCACAGTTTGGGCTTGGAAATAAAGGTATGAATCAACTATTAAGCAAAAATCAATGAAAAAAAAAAGTATGAGACTGAGGGGATCTTAAGGAGGCATGCTTAAAATAGAATTATAATCCAAGATAATGAATAATTATAAACTGATATAAAAATTACAACATGGAATATAAGTAAAACTAGTGTGTCAAAAATAAATATAAAATTATGTACAGAAGTAGAAATCTTATTAGGGAGTTATATATCAGTGATGCAAAAGACTTTATACAAGAGATTCTAAAGCCTGAGGTTTACTTCATATCACCACCATAAACCAGAACTAAACAGTCCTTTGGTTTAAAAAAAAACTATGTGGATATAGGACCACTGGCTTTTAAGTTACCATTTCAGTGATACTCTTGGCTCTTGATTCTTATCTTCTAACTTCTTCACATTTCTCCCTTGAGACTCTTCCCTTGACTGAATCTCTTATTCCCATATTATTTGAGGCAGCCTGTGTGAGTCATCATAATTGAAAGAGGCTAACACAGAAATGAAGAGGATATAACACAAATGTTTAATAGCTGACTCTGTAGAGGGGGAAAAGGCTAATTTGTGACATTATAAATACAAACATAACTGACTTCAAGTTACCAATGCAATGTTACAAAACAAAACAGAAGTTACACTACTGACTCTTTTCTGAGCTTGCTCCAGCACAACTTTGGATAAATTGCTAAAACTCTCTTGTCTTGTTCTCTTAAAGATCATTCCTTTTAAAATTCGTAAACTACTTTCTGATTATTAACTTTAAATATTTAATATTGGGGGCCGGGCGGTAGCACAGTGGACTAAGCCCATGTGGCGCAAAGCACAAGGACCAGTGTAAGGATCCTGGTTTGAGCCCTCAACTCCCCACCTGCAGGGGAGTCACTTCACAAGTGGTGAAGCAGGTCTGCAGGTGTCTTATCTTTCTCTCCCCCTCTCCGTCTTCCCCTCCTCTCTCCATTTCTCTCTGTTCTATCCAACAACAACAACACTGATAAACAACAAGGGCAACAAAAGAAAAAAATGGCCTCCAGGAGCAGTGGCTCGGTGCAGGCACCAAGCCCCAGCAATAACCCTGGAGGGGAAAAAAAAATCTAATATTGCTATCATGTGAATGTTATACCCCAACCCTCTATAACAATGTATAAGACAGTTTAACTTCCTCTTGTATTTTAAAGAATGCGCATTCTTTTATGTTTATCATTTTCTCTAACTATATGCACTTTATTTTTTGTCATAGTGTTGATTGAATTTGAACTCAGTTAGTGCATTTTGAATTGTTACATTATAAAAGCTGCTTGACTTATTTTTTAAACTGATAGCCTCGATTCAAACAAGAAAACCTGTAAGTACTTTAGAGTCATAAAACTGTACTATACTAAAGAAGGTAATTTGAAATTATTGTGGTACTTTCCTTTTTGTTTTAAGTGCTTCTATTTTTAAGCAGTGGGGACTCTGAACTTGCAAAGTAGAAGATAATTTAAAATTATTGGAGTGCTTCAGGTTTTTAGGAAACTTCATTCTTTCAAATTGGAATTCTAATCTTTGAAGTTCTCTGGCAACTTTAAATTGCTGTGCTATTTCTCAGGATTCTAATACAAAGATCCTTTAGTACTTATATTGCATTTAAAAATACTTCAGCAAGTTCTCAAAATGACATGGATTGTAATTTCTTGCTTAACAATCTGCAATTGAGAACTGTAACTATATATGAATAATAAATCAAATATATATATTGATTTAATTATGACCAACAAGTCCATTGGATATGAGGAGTACAATTCCACACAATTACCACCACTAGAGTTCCACCTCCCATCCTCTCCATTGGAAGCTTTCCAATTCTTTATCCTTCTGGGAGTATGGATCTTGGGATTATCATGGGAGAGCAGAAGGTCAGAGGTCTGGCTTCTGTATTTGCTTCTCCGCTGGACAAGGATATTGGCAGGTTGATCCATACTCCCAGCCTGTTTCTGTCTTTCCCTAGTAGGGCAACGCTCTGGAGAGGTTGGATTCCAGGACCTCTGGTGAGGTCATCAGCCCAGGGAACTCATGCTGGTGTCATGGTAGCATCTGCAATTGGTGGTTGAGAGTATTAAGCTATGAAGCAGAACAAACTGTTTATCAGGAACCTAAAGGTAAGAATAGAGCTGATGACTTTTGTGGTCGCCACTTTGGAAAAAGCTAGGAAGTTTATTTTAGGTATATTCCAAGGGGCCCTAGGCTACTGATTTTTGCCTGAGCCCAACAGCTAACATTCAGGTAGGCTAAAGGTATTGTCGGGGGAGCTGGTGTCATAGTTGGAAATAAGACTAGAAAGCTGGATCAGGCAAGAGAGTAGTTTCTCAAATATGGGAAAAATATATAAATACCATTAACCGTAAACCCCACTGATCTGATCTGGGGCCCATCTTCAGCATAGGAGCCTATATAAGCTCTGCATCTCTGTAAGTCTGAGCTCACATCCTGTGGTCATAGCTAGGAATATTCTAGGCTGTATTCATTGCAGGACCAGTCTTCCTCAAGTGGCAGAGTATGTTGACCCAGCCTCCCTTTGGAGAGTGGGGCAGTCCTTCCCATTATTGTTCCACACTGAGGGTAAGGTCCTATAGCAGCCCACAAGCAGGTCCACGATGCTGTTCCTGATGGAATTGACTAGTGATGGTAGAGAGAGGGATCTGTTAGAGGTCTAGGCCCATCTCTATGTGGGAATCCCAGAATTCCCTCACTAAGCTGCCAGATGATAGATGGCCTAGTAATGATCAAGAGAGCCAGCATTGAATTATGCTGGCCTCTGGCCCTTATCCAGCTTTTGTAGTTCTAACTTTATCTGACAAGGGGAGCCTTGGAGTGATTGAGGGAAGTGAAATAGGTAGTGGGTTAGGAGGGTATCTAGGTCTAAGTAGAAACTATTTGATGAAGGACTTTATGGTGTCTTTTTTAGGTCTTTCTACTTGCTTGCCGTACTTATTGAGTCACTGCAAACTATTGTGCACATTTACTTTAAGGTATATATTATCCCCTAACTTATGGATACATGTGCATATGTGCTCTATCTCATGGTCCCTGTTCTATATCTAAGGTCTGTGATTTTGTTAGGAAGTGTGCCACCCAAAGTGGAATCAAGAGTCTCCAATTTATATTTTAACCTTACAGGTTTCCTCTTATTGTTAGATTTGATTCCCCTCTCTATCTACATATATCTTCATATTTATATTAGACTTCTTGAAACACTATTGAGTTGAATATGAATTAATACAGAGTTTATAGGTTGAACACTCATTTTATAAACAAAAAGGCCATAGTATTATTCATTGTGCTTATAGATATGAATGATGTCAATGTGGCCATAATCTTCCATGTATTATGGTAACAGCTGTTATGATAAAATTATTAGCATAACTATTCTATTCCATTGAAATAAGTTTAGTAATAATAGCCATTTTCACAGGTGTCAGGTCATAGTTCATTATTTAGATATGAATTTCCCTAGTAATATGAGATGATGAACATGTCACACACATGATATATATAATTTGTTTCCAGAGCACTTCTTAGCTCTGGTTTATGTTGGCAATATGGACTAAACCTAGGGCATTTGGTGCTTCAGGCATGAAAGTCTTTTTACATAGTCACTGTGCTATCTCCCCAGTCCTAAACATCTTCTATAGAGGAGTATTTCCTCGGATCACTTAGTCATTTTTAATTGGAGTTTTATGTTTTTGAGTTTTATGAGCTATTTATGTACTTGATGTTAATTTCTTGCTACATACACTATGTACAAGCATCTCCCTTTCATCTCCCTTTCAATTCAGATGATTTTTTTCATCTTGACAATAGTTTCTTTTACTGTGCAGACTCATTTTAAAGTCTTCATAAATCAAATATTGGCTGAGGCTGATGGTAGCTTATACTTGTTTATAAACGAGTACAGTCAACAGCTTTAATGTCCTTCTACCTCCTTATAATCCCACCAAATCATGATTAAAATTAGTTGGTTTTTTTTGTAAATCCAATCACTAGGGGGGAAAAAGACTTTTCTATCACTATGTGCTAAATGCTATTAGAAAACAATAGTTTTGGGGGTCAGGCGGGTAGCACAGCAGGTCTGCAGGTGTCTCTCTTTCTCTCCCCCTCTCTGTCTCTCCCTTCTCTCCATTTCTTTCTGTCCTATCCAACAATGAGGACATAAAGAACAACAACAACAATAAATACAACAACAATAAAACAACAAGGGCAACAAAAGGGAAAATAAATAATTTTTTAAAAGAATTTATTTATTTATTCATGAGAAAGATAGGTAGAGAGAAAGAACCAACCATCACTCTGGTACATGTGCTGCCAGGGATTGAACTCAGGACCTCATGCTTGAGAGTCTATGTCTTAGCCACTGTGCCACCTCCAGGACCACAAAAAAAATAATAAATTTTAAAAAGAAAACAATAGATTTCTTTTTTTGTGATTTAGGGGAAAGTAAGTATAAACCTCCTCCCCTTCAACTGAAATGAAAAAATAATCATAAGTATCTCCACCACCAGTGAAAAGCATAATAGGTTTAAATTACTTTAAAAGAAAAATGTCTGGATAGAAAAATGCCTCAATAATCTATACATGTAATTTGCACATGGAGTAGTGTTTTTGTCATATGTTGAATTTAGCATCTTAAAGCATATTCTATTCTTAAAGCATATTACTATTCTTCTTTTTAATCTTTATTTGTTGGATAAAGACAGCCAGAAATTAAGAGGGAAGGGATTGACAGAACGGGAGAGAGATAGCGAGACACCTGTAGCACTGCTTCACCACTCACAGAGCTTTCCCTCTGCAGGTGGGGAGTGGGGGCTCAAATCTGGGTCCTTGAGCATTTTTTTTCTTCTTTTCCTCCTCCAGGGTTATTGCTGGGCTCGGTGCCTGCACCATGAATCCACCGCTCCTGGAGGCCATTTTTCCCCCCTTTTGTTGCCCTTGTTGTAGCTTCGTTGTGGTTATTATTATTGCCCTTGTTGACGCAATTCGTTGTTGGATAGGACAGAGAGAAATGGAGAGAGGCGGGGAAGACAGAGAAGGGGAGAGAAAGATAGACACCTGCAAACCTGCTTCACCGCCTGTGAAGCGATTCCCCTGCAGGTGGGGAGCCGGGGGCTCGAACCGGGATCCTTAACGCCGGTCCCTGCGCTTTGCGCCACATGCGCTTAACCCACTGCGCCACTGCCCAACCCCCCGTCCTTGAGCATTTTAATACATGTGCTCAACCAGGTGCACCACCACCTGGCCCCAAGCATATTCATATTCTTTAAACCTCTGGAAGTATAGACCCAGGGTTATTATGGGGTGCAGAAAGTGGAAGGTCTGGCTTTTTAATTGCTTCCCCGCTGAACATGGGCATTGACAGGCTGATCCATACTCCCAGCCTGTCTCTCTTTTTCCCCTAGTGGGGCAGGGCTCTGGGGAAGCGGGGCTCCGGGACACATTAGTGGGGTCATCTGCCCAGGGAGGTCCGGTTGGCATCATAGTAGTATCTGGAACTTGGTGACTGAAAAAAAAGAGTTAACATATAAAGCCAAACAAGTTGTTGACTAATCATGAACCTAAAGGCTGGAATATTGCAGATGAAGATTTGGGGTTCTCCATTTTAAAGATAACTAGTAGGTCTATTTTAGTTATATTTCAAAGCATCCATGACTATACTAGTTTTTTTCCTGAGCCTGACCTCTGACATGCTGGTGGACTCAAGTTATTGTTTGGGAAAATGACAACATGGCTGGAAAAAGGGCTAGAAATCTTGGTCAGGGAAGAGAGTAGCTCCCAACTATGGGAAAGGTGTATAAATATTGTCGACTGTAAACCCCATCAATCTGATCTGATCTGGGGCTCGTAGTCAGCTTAGGAGCCTATGTAACCTCTGCATCTCTGTAGGTCTGGGCTCACATTCTGTGGTCATGAGTAGGAATGTTCCAAGCTGCTCCAGTTTCAGGACCTATCTTCCTCAGGTGGAAGATAGAGTATGTTATCCAGCCTCCCTTTGGAGGATGGAACATTCTCTACCTTTGTTGATCCACAATGAGGGAAAGGTCTATGGGGGCCCATAAAGGGGTCTGTTGAGTTGGTCCTGATGGAAATGACCAGTGACAATGGAGAGGGGGATCTGTTGGAGGTCTAGGCCCATCATGTCTTTGTGGAAATCTCAGGACTCCTTGACTAGGCCCCAGATGATGGAGTGACCTGATAGTGACTAAAGAGTCATCATTAAAGCATGCCAGTCTCTTTCCCATATTCACCTTTTGTAGTCCTTATATTGATAAGGTTAGCTTTGGAGTGACTGAGGGAAGTGTAATAAGAAGTAGGTAAGGAGGGTATCTAGGTCTAAGTAGACACTATTTCATTAGGAACTTTATGATGTCTTTTTAGGTCTTTCTACTTGCTTGCGTCATTTATTGACTCACTGCAGACTACTGTGCACTTTTGTTTTCAGGTATATATTTTGCCTGAATTTTTCTAAAATTTATTTCCTTTTGTTGCCCTTGTTGTTTTATTGTTGTAGTTATTATTGTTGTTATTGATGTCATTGTTGTTGGATAGGACAGAGAGAAATGGAGAAAGGAGGGAGGACAGAGAGGGGGAGAGAAAGATAGACACCTGCAGACCTGCTTCACTGCCTGTGAAGCTACTCCCCTGTAAGGCGGGGAGCTGGGGGCTCCAACCGGGATCCTTACATTGGTCCTTGCACTTTGTGCCACCTGTGCTTAACCCACTGCGCTACCACCTGACTGCCTCCGAATTTATGGATATATTTGTACATTTAGCCTATCTCATGAGACCTGGTCTATATCCAGGTTTTGGAACTTTGTTAGGAAGTGAACCAGCTGAAATGGAATTAGAGAAGCCTATGAGAAAGGAAAGGTCTCACCTGAGTAATGAGGCTAAAGGGTTGACATTCCATGCCTGACATCTCTGGACATATTCTGAAGTGAAGCATGCCGAGGTGGTACCCATTGCATTAATTAGGTTGGGATCAGCAGATGCAATATCACTTGGTATGAATTGAGAGAAGCATGTAGGAAATTGAGCCCCACCCTAGAGGTTCTAGGACTGGGGGAAATAGGGGCTTTATAGAGGAAGCAGAGATTCTTGCTGTCTTAGGGTTTAAGAAGGCAATTGGTAGTTATTGCTGTAATCAAATTATTTGACAATTGGGTTAACTTTGAAGATCCCACTGTTAGGTTTACTAAATATTTAAAAAAATAATTTCACTGGATATATAACTCTGTCTCATCTGATTCTAATATTGGTAAAATGTAAGCTGCCTAGCAAGAACACAGAAGAATATAGTCTGAAACACTTATTTTATTCACTGATATATCATTTAAAAGTTTGTACTCAGGCGTCGGAAAGTAGCGCAGTAGGTTAAGCGCACGTGGAGCAATGCACAGGGACCAGAGTAAGGATCCTGGTTAGAGCCCCCGGCACCCCACCTATAAGGGAGTTGCTTCACAGGCGGTGAAGCAGGTTTGCAGGTGTCTATCTTTCTCTCCCCTCCCTGTCTCCCCTCCTCTCTCCATTTCTCTCTGTCCTATCCAATAACAATGACATCAGTGACAACAATAATAGCTACAACAATAATAAAACAACCAGGGCAATAGAAAGGGGGAAAAAATGGCCTCTAGGAGCAGTGGATTCATGGCGCAGGCACCAAGCCCCAGCAATAACCCTGAAGGCAAAAATATATATATATATATATATATATATATATATATATATATATATATATATATATATTTGGACTCCAGGGGCTGGGTGGTGGCGCATCTGGTTAAGCGCACTGGTTACAGTGCACAAGGACCCAGGTTGAGCCCTGGGTCCTCACCTGCAGGGGGAAAGCTTTGAAAAGTGGTGAAGCAGGGCTGCAGGTGTCTCCCTGTCCCATTCCCTCTCTATCTCCCCCTTCCCTCTCAGTTTCTGGATGTCTCTACCCAATAAACATAATTTTTTAAAAAAATACTTTGAACTCCCCTTAATCATAGGGATGTTAGTATTATGTCTTTCCTTTTTTTTTTAATTAAAGGAAGCCTACTATATAACTGTGCAGTCTAGACTCAGGAACATTTCCAGCAATGAACAGAACATGGCATATTGGCACAAGTATCAGGAGACACTTTTTTAGAATTTCTGTTTTCATTTCAACTTCCACTATTCAGATTACATGGTCTCTTAATACTGAAATACTTTCTGAACCCTTAAAGAATCTGTTTTTCTTGTTGCTTCTTTTACAAGGAACACATGTTGATCTTATTTCAGAAGGGTCTATTTAGGACTCTATTCATACAACTAAAGAAAATAAAATGTGTGTATGTACCTTATCTTTCAAAGGCAGAACTTACTTATCACTGACTTTTAAGTTGCAAAGAAAAGGGATAACTTCTGTGTGCTCTGAGAAGCAATTAGCATATTGTAAACTCCCAAATGTTAAATGACAGTTTTATAGAAGAATTTAGCATCTGATACATTTTAAAGTTATAGCTATAATAAAATATCTATGTATTAAGAAGGTTTTTTTTTTTCTTTAGAAACTAACACATCAAGTTAGAAAGGGCCAAAGCTACCAAAGTGATTCAATTGAATAAATTAAATCAGAATTTTAAATTCAAAACTATCATTACTTGAGATAGTGGCCTGGAAGATGTCACCATGAATAAAGCCTTATATTCTCAAGCATTAGGTCCTATGTTCGATGCCTGGCATGGCAAATGCCAGATTGTTAGTCTGGTTTTCTCTTTCCCCTGTCTAATTAATAAAAAGGTAAATCTTTAAAAGAAGATTCACAAGATGCCACCTGTATGAGTGTGTACATGTATGCCAATAGTGAGTAGTTAATGTACCTTGTTGAAGAATTATTCTGGAATAGTTAGGGGAATTTTGCTTCAGAGGGAAAGAGAAAGCTGATTATCTTCCATTGAGAGTGAAAGCAAATCTTTAAATGTGCCAGTAAGTAAAGCAGCAACTATAGTTAGCTGGTCCTCAACCCTTAATTGATCAAATGGAATTTTATATGATATATTTTTCCTTGGCCAAAACTATACAAGTAGGATACATGCTGCTTATGCTAACAGTAATAGATATAAACAAAATTTTCAACTGCTTTCTTAGAAGTAATTCTAAAAATATTAGCTTTATCACCACTGAGAAAGTTAGAGTCTATATTAGAATGGCAAACTTCCTTCAATATCCCTTTGTCTCCCATTTTCATTAATCACATTTGTTCCCAACATAGCTTAGAACAAGAATACCAGAAACACAGAAACAGCAGATTTGTCCATCTTCTGATCAGCACTTAAAATAATTGCTTGGCACATAGTAAAAGCTTAGTCACTGTTTTTAAATGCAGATTTGAATAAATGAATGATTAACAATATAGCATCTCCAAGTTACTGTACTAACCTTGAACCAAAACATTCTTCGACAATTCTGCCACTTAGGTCCAGAACGCAACCAATTGAATTGTAGTCTGCAAAAGAATGAAAAACAGTGTCCTTAATCAATTTATGTCTACATTTGTATATGTGTGTAAATGTATTTATCTTAAACCAAGTTCTGCAACTAACTATTTGTATATCTGCTCCCATGTACATACTTGTTTTTACATACATATATATTGTTTATGGGCCTCACATATGCATTATTTCACCCACTTCCAGGCTATTTTTTTTCCCTCCAGGGTTATTGCTGGGCTCGATGCCTGCAACATGAATCCAACGCTCCTGGAGGCCATTTTTCCCCCCTTTTTGTTGCCCTTGTTGTTGTAGCCTCTTTGTGGTTATTATTATTGCCATTGTTGATGTTGTTCATTGTTGGATAGGGCAGAGAGAAATGGAGAGAGGAGGGGAAAAGAGAGAGGGAGAGAGAAAGATAGACACCTGCAGACCTGCTTCACCGCCTGTGAAGCAACTCCCCTGCAGGTGGGGAGCAGGGGGCTTGAACAGGGATCCTTATGCCAGTCCCTGTGCTTTGCGCCACATACTTAACCCACTGTGCCACTGCCTGACCCCCCTCCAGGCTATTTTTTATCCAGAAATAGAGTAGCACAACAGTACCATAATTTCCTCTGAAGCCATATTACTTCTTATGTGCTTGAAACTGGCCTATTTACATGACAAAGCACACATTCTACCTGATGACCTACCTCTGTGGCCCAGCAATATATTTTTAAATATATTCTAAAATAATTAGAATGTTAAATATGTTGTTAAATGTAATTATTTTTATTATTTCATTCACTTTCTCAAATTACAGTAGCCAAAATTAGTATTATTTCATCATAGTTAGATTTACAATGTGTATGTATGAAGGGCAGGGATTGTGGGAGCACAATTGAGAAAGAATGAAGTAAGTTTTTTTTTTTAAGTCTTCTTAGTTCATTTAAATAGCAATTTTAAATCTAGAAAATTAGAATAGTTACTGTAACCTTAAAGTCTCTTATGGGTCAGAGAATAAATTAGTATCTACCAGAGGCTTAGGTTAACAATAGTTCCAATCATTTACAGAAGATTGACTGCTGATCTACTAAAATTATGAGAGACTCCATATAATGACGGCTTCTGATAGACAGTAACCTGTATTAGATTAGATCTTTATGGAAGGATATTTATCCTTAAAGGACAAGTATGTAGCTCATGTAATATTTAAAATCAAGTATAAAACACAACAATAATTGCATACAGCTCTAGTTAAACTGTGACAGATCATCTATTTGTACTTGTTACCTGTAGAAGTTTTGTTTCCTGGGTTTTAGCTATTTTTGAAGCAGAATGGACATTGTTTACTTCAGTTTCAACATAAAGAAGGCCCTTGTCTAGGTAGATTCCTATATGTAGGAATTTCAAAAGTCACCTTTCCATGAAGCTTCCCCACCGTCACAGAACCAACTCTGAAAGAGGATTGGAAACACTGTGACTATGCAGGAAGTACATTGGCTGCTCACCAAGTTCTAGTTGCCCAGAAAAATCTTGAAATCAGCAAATATGAGAGAGAACTGAAGTCCATCAAGTCTCTTTAAACTGGGGACATAAAAGAAATAATTTTGGGAGTCGAGCGGTAGCGCAGCGGGTTAAGCACACATGGCACAAAGTGCAAGGGTCAGTGTAGGGATGCAGGTTTGAGCCCCTCGCTCCCCACCTGCAGGAGGTCGCTTTGCAAGGTGAAGCAGGTCTGTAGGTGTGTATCTTTCTGTCCTCCTCTGTCTTCCCCTCCTCTCTCCATTTCTCTCTGTCCTATCCAACAACAACAACAGCTATGATAACAATAACAACTACAAGTACAACAACAAGAGCAACAAAATGGGAAAAATAGCCTCCAGGAGCAGTGGATTCATAGCTCAGGCACCGAGCCCCAGCAATAACCCTGGAGGCAAGATACAACAAAATAAAATAATTTTATGGCTTATTAAATTATGATCCAACTGTTAGTAAACTAAAGAAATTGGTTCTTTTGCAAATTTCTATTGTGATAGGACTTTTTTAAAGCAGTCATTTTTTTTCTAAAGCTTCTTTTGGATAGCTGCTATGTGATCAGCATAAACTTGTTCTGGTGTTATTAGACAGAAAATGGAGGGAGCTATGAACACAGGTATGGATAAATTTCTTTGGATGGCTGTGTCCTGGTTTTAGCTCCAGGAGAGGGATTGTCAGATCATTGGGTAGGTCCATTTCTAGCTTTCTGAGAGTTCTCCAGACTGTTTTATATAGGAGATGGACCACTTACATTCCCATCAGCTGTGCAGAAGGGCTCTTTTACCCACATAGCTTCTCCAATATTTGTGGTTGTTCTCCTTTCTGATGTATGACATTCTCATAGGAGTGAAATGGTATCTCATTGTTTTCTTTATTTGCATTTCTCTGATAATCAGTGACTGAGCATTTTTTCATGTCTGTTGGCCCTTTGGATCTCTTTTTCGGTGAATATTCTGTCTATATTATCTCCACACTTTTGGATGGGATTTTTATTGTTGTTGTTGCTGAGTTTGGTAAGTCCTTTGTATATTTTAGTTATTAGCCTTTTGTTTGTATATTTTAGTTATTAGCCTTTTGTTTGATTATTAATGACATGATGACTAGAGTTAATATATTAACATTCACTTTTTTAAAAAAATCTGTCTGGTAAAAATGTCATTTAATTCATTATAATTTTCTCTAGGGAAGCCCTCAGAATTGTAAATAGGCATATCTACTATAATTGGATCAATTTCTGCTAAAGTGAGTCAGCAGTTTACTTTAGATTACTCATCAATAAAATTGTCATCTTTTTATTTTGAAGCTACATACAAGCACACTGAATTTAAATAAATAAATAAATAAATAAATAAATAAATAAATAAATAAATAAATAAATAAATTGCTTCCAGGGTTATCACTGGGGCTGGGTGCCTACATAACAAATCCACCAAGCCATGACATTTTTCTCTTTTATTTTTTTGGGGTATTTTTTATTTTTTTAATTTTTTCTGAGTGAAAAGGGGAAGACAGAGAAGGGGTGGGACACCTGCAGCACTGCTTCCCCACTCATGAAGGATGGGGATTTGAACTGAGATCTTTATATATTTTTTTTAATATTTATTTATGTATTCCCTTTTGTTGCCCTTGTTGTTTTATTGTTGTTGTTATTGCTGTTATCATTGTTGGATAGGACAGAGAGAAATGGAGAGAAGAGGGGAAGAAAAAGATAGACACCTAAAAAACTGTTTCACTGCCTGTGAAGTGACACCCCTACAGGTGGGGAGGCAGGGGGGCTAGAACCAGGATCCTTATGGTCCTTGCGCTTTGCGCCACCTGCACTTAACCCACTGGCTACCACCCTACTCCCAAGAACTGAGATCTTTATATGTGGTAATGTGTGTGCTCTACTGGGTACATCACTGACCAGCCCCTGAATTTTACTTACTACTATTTCATCTTATTTTTGGATGAAGATTTGATTTGCAACATATAATCTTAGTAATGTCATATTTCTGTGGGTAACACCTGATATATGTGCTTACACCTGATTTCTTTTTTCAGTCTGTATTATCATTCTGTGAAACTAAGATAACTTACAAATAGGGAGTCAGTCAGTAGTAGTGCAACAGGTTAAGTGCATGTGGTGCAAAGCGCAAGGACTGGCATAAGGATCCCTGTTCGAGCCCCCAGCTCCCCACCTGCAGGGGAGTCACTTCACAAGTGGTGAAGCAGGTCTGCAAGTGTCTATCTTTCTCTCCCCTTCTCTGTCTTCCCTTCCTCTCTCCATTTCTCTCTGTCCTATCCAACAACAACGACAACAATAATACTACAAAAATAAAACAAGGGCAACAAAAAGGAAATAAATAAATAAATATTTTTTTAAAAAGTATATAAGAAAAGAACTTAAAATATTATGAATATTACATGAGGTTTCACTTTTTTAACTGTATTTCTTTATTTTCCCTTTTGTTGCCCTTATAGTTTTTTGTTGTTGTAGTTATTATTGTTATTGTTTATGTCATCATTGTTAGGACAGAGAGAAATAGAGAGGAGGGGAAGACAGAAAGGGGGAGAGAAAGACACCTGCAGACCTGCTTCACTGCCTGTGAAGCAACTCCCCTGCAGGTGGGGAACCGGGGGCTCCAATTGGGATGTTACACATTTAATCAAAGACTAGCACACATGATATTCATTCACTCTTAGTTCAGTACTTGTTCCACTTCCCTTTACCTCTTGGAAATCAGACTAAATGTTTTCTGTTATAGTGTTAACTAAGTTTAGAGGGGAGAATAAACAGCAGGTTGGAGGAAGCAAGAAAGGAACAACTTGGTAGGCAAGTTGTGGTGATCTCATAATTCTTGACTTTATAAATTTTGGTCTATAGCTTCTTTCTCATTTATGGATTAAATGGCTCAGAAACTTGGAGTCTTTCTATGGTTTGACTTTTCTTATTTGTAAGTAGACAAAACTGGACTTTACGTTTATTTTTATTTTTTTAGTTGTCACTGGGTCTTCACTGCTCTGATCAATTTTTTAAATAGAGAATGATAACCATAGCACAGAAGCTTTTTCCAATGCAGTGATGGCCAGGCTAGAACCTGGGTATTCTTCAGGGTAAGCTAGGCACACTATTCAGGTGAGCTTTTTTTGACAGTCCTAGGTTGTCAGTTTCTTTGTGGATAGTACTGGTCTCTTCTTTTATGATCTCATTCACATTTTGAGAAAGATAAAGTGCATCTACATTTTCTTATTATTACCTTATTTATTAAGCAGGAAATTTAAGAGTCTATTAAATATATCCCCAGTCGACCTAGTCTTTTTTTTTTTTTTTTTTTTTTTGCCTCCAGGGTTATCGCTGGGGCTCGGTGCCTGCACCATGAACCCACTGCTCTATTTTTTTTTCCCCTTTTGTTGCCTTTGTTCATCGGTGTTGTTTTTACTATTATTGTTGTCGTTGTTGTTGGAAAGGACAGAGAGAAATTGAGAGGGGAAGACAGAGAGTGGGAGAGAAAGATAGACACCTGTAGACCTGCTTCACTGCCTGTGAAGTGACTCCCCTACAGGTGGGGAGCAGGGGGCTCGAAACAGGATCCTTACGCTGGTCCTTGCGCTTTGCGCCACTTGTTAACCCACAACACTACCGCCCGGCCCCCCTCGACTTAGTCTTTTATCTATATCTACTTATCATTGTTTTTCACTGCAAAATATAGCCTGTTGCTACAAATTATTTTAGCTTAAAGAGGATATATATATTCGGCAAAGTTATTATTTTTCCCACAACTTACATGGGAGAGTTGATGTCTAGTCTTTTTAATTTTTCAAATATCATGAGTCCAAGACATCAGCTTAAGTTACTTTAAACCAAATTTATTTCTTCTTTAAAATCAAGACTTAAACTTTCTCTCTGAGATTCTTTTGTGATGTATTTTGCACCATTTTTTATTATGACCGTTTGCTTCTATCTTCCACATTAATTTCAATACATTCTATAACCTATATCATCCTACACATCTTGTCATGCCTTCTTTTGACTCAGCATTCCATCCTTGTGGACTGTCTCTCTTCACAGAAACTAGAGAAGAATTCTGTGAGGCAGTTGATAACTTGAGAGCAGGTGCTTATCAGCAAGAAAAAAATTTCACCTCCCAAATCTATATTCTATTATTTTTTTAGCCATGTTTGAATCTGTTGTCTTGATAAAAATGAATTTGAGGCCAAGTGGTGTCATATCTGGTTGAGTGCACATGTTACAATGCACAAGGACTGGGGTTCAAGCTCCCAGTCCCCACCTGCAGGGGGAAAGCTTCACGAGTGGTGAAGCATGACTGCAGGTGTCTTTCTGTCTTTCCTTCTCTGTCTCCCCCTTCCTTCTCAATTTCTGGTTGTCTCTATCCAATAAATAAATAAAGATAATTAAAATTTTTTATACTTGTTAATGGATATGGATGTGCTTCAAAGCCAACATTTTTCAGATCTCTCTTCCCATCTCAATCTCATAGTAAACAAGTAAGAGAGAGACAGATGGTTACTCATACCAAGAACTATGAGTAGACTTATTTCACTTTTTCTGGTATTGTGGCTCTATACTTTTAGAGCACACTACAGACTTAGCATTATGCAGTAGAAAGAACCTGACATTTTTGTAGTTAGAATACCTGGGCTCTGGCACTAACTATAACCTCTGAAAAATCACTTAACCCTTTCAAGCCCTATTTGTCACCTTAATAATCTAGGATGTATACATCATAGGATTTTCTGGACACATGGGGCTAAAAGTATTATGTGAGCTATGAACAATAGTACTACTTAAGATGATGTTATTTTGAGACATGAACCATAGAAAATTCAGGTCAAGACTAATAAAAAAAAGAAAAGAAAAAGACATACAGGAAAAGAAAGGCTTATTTCCCTTTCTCTAGCTGTTATTTTATTATTTCCTGCCATTTCCAGCCACTATGCTGATATATGTTTTCTTTTTTGTTGTTGTTGTTGTTCTACATAAATTTCTCATCCTTCATACACCCCATTGGAATATTCATACTAGTGAGTTTCATCTTAAAATTGCTCTAATTTCTTCATGTATTTTAAGAGTCACAATTAAGAAAGGATGAGTTTATCTTGATTTTTTAAAATGTAAGCCAGATAATAGATGAGGAAAATGAAGATGAAATGCTCTATCAAAATGATAGAGCTCTGGGAAATGGCGTCTTCCAGCAGACTGTAACTGAGAATATATGGAATTTTACTTAACTGTCCTTTATTCAGCAATGTGTTGTGCAGTACAATGTTGTACTGTATATTTTAGGTAATGGAGATGAGACTATTGATAAGGAGGTCTTTATCTTTAGGGCTAGATGGTTAACTAGATCCTCTTCAGATTTTCCAGATAAGCAGATTCTTTTTTTTTTTTTTTAATAACCTTCTAGTTCCTTCTTGAGAAAAAGCATAGTTTGTCAGCTTAAGGGGGAAAAAAGTGAATTGACAATGATTTTAAATCCCTTGCTGAAAAGAGTTCTTGGCTGGGTAAGAGTGAACCTGGACATGGAAACACTGTTTGTTTTTTAAAATATTTTATTTATTTATTTATTTATTTATTTTTTCCCTCCAGGGTTATTGCTGGGCTCAGTGCCTGCACCATGAATCCACCGCTCCTGGAGGCCATTTCCCCCCCTTTTTGTTGTCCTTGTTGTTGTTGTAGCCTCGTTGTGGTTATTATTATTGCCATTGTTGATGTTCGTTGTTGGATAGGACAGAGAGAAATGAAGAGAGGAAGGGAAGACAGAGAGGGGGAGAGATAGACACCTGCAGAGCCTCTTCACCGCCTGTGAAGTGACTCCCCTGCAGGTGGGGAGCTGGGGCTGGAACCGGGATCCTTATACCGGTCCCTGCGCTTTGTGCCACATGCGCTCAACAGACTGTGCCACCCCCCGACCCCCTATATTTATTTATTTATTTCCTTTTGTTGCCCTAATTATTTTATTGTTGTAGTTGCTGTTTGATAGGACAGAGAGAAATGGAGAGAGGAGGGGAAGACAGAGATGGGGAGAGAGATAGACACCTGCAGACCTGCTTCGCTGCAGGTGGGGAGCTGGGGCTCGAACCGGGATCCTTCCTCTGGTCCTTGCGCCATGTGAGCTTAACCTGCTGCGTACCCAACTCCTGGAAACACTGTTTTCTATACCTGATTCCACCATTCACATTATGAATCATGTGATCACAGTCAAATCACCTGACCTCTAGTCCTCATATCCTTTTTAAAGGGATTTTGGTGTTAAGAAAAAGAACTTTATTATTATTGCTATCTTTTAGTATTGTTTTTATTTTATTGAGGAAATACTCTTGTCTCAGGAGCACAGTTTTACTAGAACCTATAGTGGTTAATGTTTAAGAGTCGAGCCTCTGGGTTTGAGACTAATTCTATTTTTGCTTATTGGCTCTGTGACCTTAGATACTTAAAGCTCTTCACATCACTACAGCAAAGGATAATAATAGTACAAGATTATTAGGCTAGGTTTCATTGCTCATGTATGTTTATAAAGAAGTTAAGAGTTTTACAGATACATTGATCCCATTATGTTTGGGTAGTAATGAAACTGGAGAGAAACATACTCTGAGTATTGTAGGATTTAAGTGATAAGTTTCTACACTTAAAAACATTTTTTTTTAATTTATTTATCTTCCCTTGTGTTGCCCTTGTTGTCTTTTTATCTTTTTATTGTTGTTGTGGTTGATGTCGTCGTTGTTGGATAGGACAGAGAGAAATGGAGAGAGGAGGGGAAGACAGAGAGGAGGAGAGAAAGACAGACACCTGCAGACCTGCTTCACCGCCTGTGAAGCGACTCCCCTGCAGGTGGGGAGCCGGGGGCTCAAACCGGGATCCTCATGCCGGTCCTTGTGCTTAGCGCTACCTGCGCTTAACCCGCTGCGCTACCGCCCAGCTCGCAAGTTTCTACACTTATACCTGCTTTTCACTGAATCCTTAGAAACCTCAGATTTGAATGCTTTCAGTACTCAGAACTTAGTTAACAGAATGTTTTGATTATGTCTATTCACTTAATTTTTCCCACATACTTTTTTTGTGATTAATATGATTTACAGGATTATAAGATGACAGGGTATAATTTCAAACTGCACCCAACACCAAAATCTTGTGCCCCCACCCTCCCAACGATAACCAACATAGTTCTCACGAAGTCTTAGAGCAAGTTTGTTTACTTCTCTCTTGTTATGTTTGTCAAGTTCATGTGTTTCAGTTTTCTACATGCCAAATAAGAGTGAAACCATCCAGTAATTATCTTTCACCTCTTTACTTGGAATTTTTAAACTGTACAAATTGTTGTCTCCAAAGTTCAAGAGAATGCATGGCTCATTTTAAAACATTAAGCAGTTGAAGCCCCTCTTTTCACCCTTTATTCTCTAACTCTTCTTCCAGTACCTTCTTTGCATCATCTTGTATAGGCTAGATTTCAATTTATTAGTTTTGCATTTGAAAAAAACATCAACATGCTGGGCTGGGTGGTGCATCCGGTTGAGTATATGTTACAATGTAAAAGGACCCAGGTTCAAGTCCCTGGTCCCACATGCAGGGGAAAAGCTTTGCGAGTGGTGAAGCAGTGCTACATGTGTCTTGTCTTTCTCCCTCTCTATCTTCCCCTGCCCTCTTGATTTGTGGCTATCTCCATCCAATAAATAAAATATAATAAATAAATATGAAAAAAGTAATTAACATACAGAGAATTTTTATTTACTCAAGGTCAGATAGATTAGGCTGAACAGAGCCTTGCAATATAGAGTTTTCGTTTCTATCCCCGACGTATAGCACTGCCCTAAACATCAATTTAGATAACCAACTTCCCTTTTTGCTTTATAAAGCCTTATTTATCTTCTAAAGTTTGAAATTTAGTTAATAGTGATTTATTTCAAAGAAAAATAAATATTCCCATGAAAGTTGTACAATGTTCAGAGTCTCAAATTAATTCTAAACAAAAGTTCCCATTCATGTTCATTTTACTGTTCAGTAAAATGTAGTGCATAGGTGCATGAACTCGGAGTTTTGCATAATAAGACTTTCTCTTGCCAATATTATGTCGACTGAAGTCCTCACTAGAGTTCTGTCTTATGTATCTATCATGTCAATCTTCATAAAAATGTCAAACAGATCACCTTCATTGTATTTGCTACTCTTGCCATTACAAAAATGCTACTGGAGGTTGGGGGGAGTGGTGGCGCACCAGGTTAAACACACCCAGTACAAAATGAAAGCACCTGAGCAAGGATCCCAGTTTGAGCTCCCAGCTTCTCACCTGTGTGTGTGTCGGGGGGTCGCTTCATAAGCAGTGAAGCAGGTCTGCAGGTTCTTTCTCTCCCCCTCTCTATCTTCTCTTCATCTCTCAATTTCTGTCTGTCCTATACAATGGGGAAAAAAATGGCCTCCAGGAGCAGTGGATTTGTGCCCCAGTGATAACTTTGAAGGCAAACCAAACAAAATAAAATGCTACCCAGTGGAACACTACTCAGCTATTCACTTCATCTTGGATGAAGCTTGAAGGAATCATGTTAAGTGAGATAAGCCAGAACAAGAAGGGTAAATATGGGATGATCTCACTCATAGATGGAAGTTGAGAAATAAGAACAGAAAGAGAAACACAAAGTAGAACTTGTACTGTGTTTGATGTATTGCTCCAAAGTAAAGGGCCCTGACAAGAGGGCCCCCCCCCAGACTTTGTTTGAGGTCCAAGTTTTGGAAACAACCAAAATGTCCAATAACAGATTTGTTGAAAAGGAAATTCTGGTATATATTAGAATACTACTCAACTAAAGGGTATCTTATTAAGTTAAATCCACCAGAATAAAAACACTCACTAGATGATTTCAATCATGGGTGGGGTTTAAGAAACAAACCAAGGGAAAATAGTTGATAAAATATTTATAAACTCATGGTCAATTTCAGCAGATCTCAGTGTACTAAAATGGGAGATGCATGGTGCAGGATGGTGCTGTACCTAGCTGAGCGCACGTTACAATGTCCAAACCCCTTATCTCCACTTGCAGGAGGAAGGCTTTGTGAATGATGAATCAGGGCTGCATTTGTCGCTCTGTCTATCTGCTTCTCTATCATCCCCTTTCCTCTCAATGTCTGACTGTCCCTGCCTAATACATAAATAAAGATAATAAAATTTTCTAAAATGGGAGATGCTAGTGTGCCTTTTTAAAAATTGTTATTTATAAAATGGAAATATTGACAAGACTATAGGATAGGAGGGGTACAATTCCACACAGTTCCCAACCCCAGAACTTTGTATCCATTCCCCTCCCTTGATAGTTTCCTATTCTTTATCCTTCTGGGATTATGGACCCAGATTCAATATAGGGTGCAGAAGGTGGAAGGTCTGGCTTCTTTAATTGCTTCCCTGCTGAATTTGGAAATTGGCAGGTTGATCCATACTCCCAGACTATTTTTCTCTTTCCCTAGGGTGGCAGGGATCTGGGGCTAGTGTGCTATAATGTGGTTGAGGGACCCTTTGGTAAAGAGAGATGGCACTTTGTTGATAGGTAAAGTGTGTTGACACGTTTTCAGGAAATCAAAGATCATGTAAAGCAATGCTTCCTCAATAAAAACAGATTGATTTTTAAAATTTTCACTTTGCCAGCCACATATCTGTATTTATGTCTATTTAATCACTTTATTAATATTAATACAATATAGATTCATGTTCTTTGACTACAAGGCAAAAAAGAAAAAGAAATTCTGACTAGTAGATTGTAGCCTAATTAAAATATAACATGTCAGATTACTAGTCTCTGCCCTTTTCTCAAGAAGTATTCTAGTGTTTTTACTCTTTTTTATTTTATTATCCAGAGCCTTTTTTATTCAGTACAGGGAGGAAGACAGGGAAACAGAGATGGAGAGACAATACGGCACTAATGCTTTCTCCAGTGCCAAAGCACCTCTTAAGTTATGCCAGGGCTCAAACCTGGGTCACATGTTATTAAATGTTTGAATTTTTAAGTTATTCAGGAACAGATGGTGGTGTATATAGTAGAACATAATACATTACAGTGCATAAGGATCTAGGTTCAAGACCCTGGTCCCCAACTGCAAGGAGAGAGCTTCATGAACAGTGAAATAGTGCTGCAGGTGTCTCTCTGTGTCTCTCTATCTCCCCTTTACCTCTCAATTACACTGTCTCTATCCAAACTATATAAATATGAAATTTTCACTTATCCACTTGCACACCTACATGAACAATCCTACCAAAATACACTGATTTCAATACTTCAAAATAATAAAATGCACACACACACAATATATATATATATATATATATATATATATATATATATATATATATATATATATACATATCTTTGAGGTTGCTAATTATTTTTATGGGTACTTATTTATAGAAAATCTCTGATTTTTTTATGACTTTAAATTTCTACTTACTTTATCTAAATATAGGACTCCCAGTTCTCTCAGTCCTCTCTGTCATCCAAGTTATATTCCACAACTAAAGCATAAACAATGTGGAGTTGGATGTAAATTAAACCTTCATTGCAAACAGTAGTAAGTGTAGGTGTTCTGTTGATGAGGGTGTAATGTCAACCAAAGGTAAAATGCTAAGCAATTAAAATGCTTAGAGGAAATATGCAATTTGAAATAAAGAAAAATTCATAAAGTACTTTGAAAAAGATTGACTCTCTTGTGCATAGAGCTTTGTGCCCATCCATTTACCTCATCTTTTCTGAATTCAACATTTGCTCCTTTGTCTACCTAATTATTGTTTTGTCTTTTCATATCTTTGCTTCTTTTGTATTTATCTGAATAATTGAAAATTCATCAAGTGGGATAATACTTTCTACTTCTGTATTGCTAACCCCTTAACAGTGGTATGAAATACAGCTATTTGGTTTATTAATTCATCACTATCTAACACAATGCATTTTTAATATAATTATTTAATATCATTTTATTGGGGAGTTAATGGTTTACAGTACATTTATATTACCAACAAAGATTTTTATCAGCCTTTCCCACAAGAATATAATCTCAGTCAGTCAATATTGATAGTTCAACTATAATCAGTTCATAATTATATCCCAGAAAATAGAGTAGTGCCCAGAGGGGGGCTAAGGGAGGAGTAGGAACTGATGATAAGCACACACAATAAGTCAAGTGTTGTGCAAGAAACTGGGAAAAGGTATGAATGAATCTGAAAAAAAAAATCCCTATTCTCCTGAGTTGATATTCTGGTGAACAAAAGTTGGAATGGAAACAGACATAAACCTGTGCACATTATACCAGCAGGTAAGATAAGTGGTGTAAAGGAAAAAACTGAAGAGATAGCAGTTTGGCGGTAGGTAATGGCTTCTGTTTTAGATAATGTGATGGGGAAAGACTCTAGACTCCAGAAGTGATTGTTGAGCAGATACATGAATAAAGTGAATATCTGAGGATGATGAATAACTCAGCTTTACCAAGATAACTTCTACAGGTTTCTAAATGCTGTTTGTCTGTTTCTGAAAAAGAAGGGTACATTATATTATCACTTTTAGTGATTCAGGACAAAACATACTATGATGGAAGTTATGAATGTTCTCAAAGCATAGCCGGTTTGGGCAGCAATGTAGAATTATGGAATTACTTCTAAACCCAAATACCTGGACTTGGTTCCTAATTAAGCTACTTAATTTATAGTCAAGTAATTCTAACAAATGGAGCAGCAATTGCAAAGACTGAGGCAGAAATCCAGCTGGAATGTTGAGCAGAAAGAAAGCTAATAAGTGAATACAGGGGAAGTCTTAAGAGACAAGTTCAGAATGACTAGTAAGGACCAAATTACATTGAGCTTTCTAATCATCTCAAAGAAGTTTGAATTTTATTTTGAGTACATTATTAATTCATTAATTGAATGAATAAATGTGCAATTTGATTGTGCCCAAATAAGGTGTACTGTAAGTCTACTTAAGAACTCTTAAATCCTTAGTTGTTATGGATCAGAGACAGCAAAACAGGTAGAACATATGCCTTGCCTTAACCACAACTCAGGTACTCAGGTTTGAGTCCTGGTACCATCTAGGAGTAACTCAGTACCAGAGGAAGTTCTGGTGCTATAGTGGATCTTCCTTCTCACTCCATCCAAATGAAAAAGTGGTTCTGAATTGGTGAAATCATGCATATGCAAGGCCTGTGCTCTACACACCTCCAAAAGTATTAGTTGCTATCTATTATATTCTGTACATTTTAATCACACATTTTGTCAATGTCCAAAAGTAGCCTAATTACTTAATATGAATCGAAGACAGGAACTGAACTCACTGGAGCAAATGGTGAGAATCAAAGAGTAACTGAATGTATTATTAAGTATATATCCATTATCAAGTCCTGCCACAACAGACAGAAATGCTAGCAGAGGTAAAGCAAGAATGTTCTGCCAGAGGCTGCACTGCCCAGCAGCTATGGGCATGGCAATAAATGTGTCTTGAGTGGATGGACTTTACCTACTCAGAAAACTTTATTTCCCTCACTTATTATTTTCAATGCTCTGTATGTACATCTATGCCAGCACTTTCTGAGGTGCCACATTCTGGAGGAAAACTTTTCACAAAGGATTTGCATTTCAAATATTTCCACTGAAAGAGAATGTTCATAGGTCCCCAAACAGAGGGTCTGGAGTCAGTTTTTAAAGCCAACTGGGTGAATTGAGACAAATTAAATTGTCGTCATCACAGTTTCCCCATCAGTAAAATGAGGATAAACATACAGTAATAATATTGTAAAGCTCTGGGAAGATAGCTCAGAACACTTAATATAGTTCCATGTAAGCAATAATTGTTCAGGAAATACTATCTTTGCTTATTCAAAACAGAAATAAATGGAATTTTTCTTGACACTCAACCAAAGCCAAAGTAGATTCTACAAGTCCAGGGAAGTTAAATTTAGATTAGATTATTCCAAAGAGAGTGAAGTTACATTGCATTGTCACATTTAGTAGTTCAGGCAAAATATGCATACTGTGTAGACTCCATGAGTGTTTTTTAGACAGAGTACATATGACTAGGTAGTAAAGTGAAATTATGGAACTATCTTGAGTCTGAACCCCACAGGCCTGGACTTGATTCTTAAATAAGCTACCTACCTTATAGCTGCTCTTGTAGAAGTTTTACAAGGTTTCTGTTTCTCATAGCCTTGGATGCGAAATCAAATTCTCTTGCAAGATTTTTGTATTAATTAAAACTAACATTTGTAATAAATAAAATAAAAATCACATAGAGACTTTATTGTCCTATTGAGATGGTAGTTTTTGTTGTCTTTCTTATCAAAGTTTCTTATCAAAACAGTTTCTTAGGAAAAAAGACATGAAGTTTTGGTATTTACCTCTGAAGCATAAACTTATGTGTCCACTTAATTCTAATACTTAATGGTTTTACTTTTCTAGTTCATATGCTTTTCTTTCTTTTCTTTTTTTTACAAGAATTTAATTTTTATTTAGAAAAGTATATTACTATTTGACCTTGTGTGCTCATGTTCAAGGTGTTGACTTAAAATATGAAGTTTAAAGATAGGGAGGAAAAGGGTTAAAATGCTGCCTAAGTTACATAAGCTAAGTTACATACAGCTATATTGGTAGTGGTAACTTGAAGGAAATCTATAGATACCTTATCCTTGACATTAGTTTGGCAAGCGTATAACGTAGATCTGGCAAAGAGAACATTAAAAGCTAATTTTGTAACATCAATCTGTTGGCATCAGTAAACAAATGAAATTAAACCCACATTGACAGATCAAATTTACTAAAGAGAGACATGCATAGATGTGAAAGAGGCAGAGATCAGAACATAAACTCTGATGACACCTGAGACAAATTGTTCAGTGTTAGACTGAGTTATCAAGGTATTATTTCTATACCATACTTATTTGACAAAAGATTTCAACCAAAGATACAGTATTTCCTTTCAAAGCAGGAATCTAAACATCTGGGAAAAAAAAAAAAAAAAAACCAAGGTGCCATTATAACCAGAGGAAAGCAGCTGTCAGGGTTCTGGTGGCCTCCAAAGGGTCTTTTTACTTGCCTTGGATGCCCACATGACTTCTACAAGTGACCACCATGACTGATACAGACTAAAGCAGGTAGCTTTTGGAAAACTAGAAGAAAATAACCATCAGATCTTCAAAACTGAATTTCAAAAAACAGAAACAAGATAGCAAAGAGGCTTTGCTAAGCCAAAACTAGAACCTAAGAGCAAGGTTTTCTATCATTATTTATTTATTCTAGAAATGAAAAAACATTTATTTAAATGATATAAAATGACAAAAATGCTTCACAAGGCGAATGGCTTTGTAACTTTGACATAGAAATCACTACACTTATTCTGTTCTATATTTGTAAGGTTTTGTCTCATAAATTGATATAGCTGTTTCCTCCAGTTCTGTGTATACTCTTTTCATATAGATTCTTTGCTTTTGAAGAAGCAACAAAAATAAAATAACATCATTATGATCCCTTATCCCTCACTTATTATAAAATATTTCCACATTCTTTTGGCATAATATGCTATCACGTGTGTGTGTGTGTGTGTGTGTGTGTGTGTGTGTGTGTGTGTGTGTGTGTGTGTAATTTTTGTAAGTGAGAAAGATACAGAGTGACCAGAACACTGCACAACTTTGGCTTATGGTAGCACTGGGAACTGAACCAGGGAGCTCATGGCCTCAGATTTGAAAGTAATTTATATAATCATTATGCTATCTTCCTAGCACAATAATATTGCTCATTTCCTCAAATACTTTCTAAAAAATATATTCTTTGAATTACCTACAACTCTTCTTACCTTGACTGGATCAGACTTCTACTTCTTAGTTTCCGGTTATGATCATCTTCTCTCAACTTTTTTTTAATATTTATTTATTTATTTCCCTTTTTGTTGTCCTTGTTTTTATTGTTGTTGTAGTTATTATTATTGTTGATGCCGTCGTTGTTGGATAGGACAGAGAGAAATGGATAGAGGAGGGGAAGACAGAGAGGGATAGAGAAAGACACCTACAGACCTGATTCACTACCTGTGAAGTGACTCCCCTGCAGGTGGGGAGGCGGGGGCTCGAACCGGGATCCTTGCTCTGATCCTTGAGCTTTGCGCCACTACGCTTAACCCGCTGCACTACCGCCAGACTCCCTCTCTCAACTTTTTTTGTAGTTGTTCAGGACCTTTCGTGACAATGGCAGCAGTAAATGCTTATTAGATCTTAGAATTCTCTACTGATTTTCACCAGATTTTAAATACCTAGTCTCATTTTTGTTGTTCTCTTCTACCTTCTAACTTCTTCATCTTTTTGTTGTTGTTGTTTGTTTGTTATGTTTTGTTTGACTTGGGCTTCAGGCCCAAGTGATTCCATTACTCCCAGCATATTTTTCCATAGAGGATGAGGTACAGAAAGGGAGAGCATCAATGACATGAGATACTACAGCTCCACTCCCACAAAGCTTTCCCTTGGCATGGTGATCTTATATTGTGGCAAGAAACTCAGATACAGGTCTTTCAGGTCTTTCATGAATTCTTCTGGGTGAACTAACTCCTAGTCCTTCTTCTTTAGTCCCTACAATTATCAGGTTCCTAAACTTAATGCAAGTATTTTCTAGACTGTTTTATTTTATCTTATTTACTGGATAGAGATAGAGGGACTGAGATGGAAGATGAAGATAGAGAGGAAGAGAGACCCATTCAGTTCTTCAGCTGGGAACCAGGGGCTTGAATTTGGGTCCTTGCTTACTCTAGTGTGTTCTCAACCAACTGAGCCATCACCCAGTCCTTTCTTTTCTATATGCATAGTCTTAAGTAACTTAAAGTGTCATAAGCAAGCACATGTACCTTTCTTACATGTGTGCATTATTAATTTCATGATTTTTCAGCATCATACCCTAGTCCATTTCAGAATTATGAATTCATAGATATCATTAATCTGACTTATACTGCTTATTTTTTTAATAAAAAAATCTTCCTATGAAACAAAACCTGTACTAAATATCCAATCTTACTCTGAAAGGCAAAGTTTAACTACTTCAGAATATTTCCTCCACTCTTCTAACTCATTTCTTTGAATAATAATGTATCTTTTATTTCCTACCCTTGCAATATAAAACTATAAGTGTCTAGAAATATGACATTATGGGGCCAGGCAGTGGCAGGCCTGGTTAAGCGCTCACATTATACAGTGTTCCAGGACCCTGGTTCAAACCCCTGGTCCCCACCTGCAGGGAGAAAATTTCATGGGTGGTGAAGCAGGACTGCAGGTGTCTCTGTCTCTGTCCCCGTCTGTCTCACCCTCCCTTCTCAATTTCTCTCTGTCTCTGTCCAATAATAAATACATTAAAAATATTTTTAAAAGAAGTATGACATCACCATCACTACAAAAAATTACCACCAAGGTGAAAAGATAAAATATACTTTGCAGGTCTTCACATTGTTACTATTAAGATGTTCCAGTGAGACAGAATGCCTACATGACACCTTTCTGAGCAGAGTGATTTGTATTCCTTCACAATAGTTTTTGAGTAGCAGAAACTGAACTTGGACTTTCCAAGTTTTTATTAGTATAGTAACACTTAACCTGGTGTAATTTACTTACTGGTTAGACACAGAAAGAAATTGAGAGGGAAGAGAGAGAGAGAAAAAAAGGGAGATAGAGAGACACTTGCACTATTGTTTCATTACTTATGAAACGTCTTCCCTGCAGGTGGGGACAAAGTGCTTGAATTCTGATCCTTGAGCTCTATAACGTGTGCTCAGCCAATTTTGCCACCACTGGTCCCCTAATCTAGTATTTAAAGGTAAACTGAGGTATATTAGAAACATAGAGATAGGAACAAAATCCCTTCTTTGTTGTGTGATAACGAGTCAATAGTGAGAAGCAGTCCCTAGGTACAAGCAAAATAACTTTCACTGGACAAAGTGGAAGTAAGGAAAATTATTGACTTACCATAGCTTGAACCCTGATTGGCTGCTGTGACTGGTTGTCCTTAGGTTTTGTTTCCTTGTTGTCCTTGAGAAGGATACAGGTTTGAAGTAATATCTCATTATTGTCTTTATTTACATTTTGCTGATAATGGTGACTAAGCATTTTTATATGTCTGTTGACCATCTTAATACCCTCTTTGGTGAAGATTCTGTTCATGTCCTATCGCTATTTTTTTCTTTTGTTGCGGAGGTCTGTTTGTCTTTGCTGCCCTTGCTCAGTTTTGTGAGCTCATTACATATTTTGATTACTAGCCCTTTGTCTGTTGTATGGTGTGTAAATATATCCCATTCAATCAGATGTCTTTTTATTTCAGTGATGATTTCTTTGGTTGGGCAGAAACTTTTCAGTTCAATGTGGTTTATTTCCTTGCTGTTAAACTCAAGTTTTCAAAGATGTCTCTAAAGCAAGCATCTTGGAATATTCTTATGTTTTCTACTTATGAATCTAGTGGCTTTTGGCCCAGGGTACCAAGTCTTTGATTAATTTGGAGTTGACTTTTGTGCATGATTATATGTGATGATCCTATTTAAATTTTCTGCAGGTTTCAACTCAATTTTCCCAACACCTTTATTGAAAAAACTCTGCTTTCTTCATGTCATGCTCCCAGTCACCCCCTCCCCCCAATCCCCTCTCCTCCTGCTTGAAATTAGTTGTCTGAAAGTGTGAAGACTTAGTTCAGACTTAGTTCTGGGTTCTTAATTCTATCTCATTGTTCTGTGTGCCTATTTTTGTTCCCAGTACCAATGAGTTTTGATAATGATAATTAAAATAAGGAAGTAAGATACATATGAAAAAAGCTTTTAAATGTTCTCAGACCCATAATAGAATCCACCAAATATCCACAATGTATTTTATGTAGGTGAAGGAAACCTGTATGCTGAAGTGCTTTCCAACTCTTAGTACATTGCATTATCTCATATATTTAAAATTCTATAACATTCTAACCCACGCTTCCTGCTCCATTTAATTTACAAAAGGGTGTATAGCTAAATATATGAACTCTACCTCTTTCTCATAATCATTTTATAATTGACAATTTAAATGGGCAATATTAACAGAAATCTTTATGGATATAATTTAAAAGTATTATTTTATGTACCAAAATACAGCAAAGTTTCATAGGTTAGAATTTAAGTTAGAGTTAATTTAAATTAGAGTTCAGTTAGTCTTTAACTAATATTTGAAGACTGAATATATTGATCGATGACATTTTATAATCACCATTCACAACTGCCAACTGAATTAAAGAAAGCGGTATATGCATACAGAATGCATTTGAGAAATCAGATACTATATTGGCAGCTACCAGAACTAAGCACCTACTTCCTCCAAATTTGCTGGTTGAAAAAGTGATAAATTTCACAAAAGCATGAGGAGTTGCCAAGAGAAAGCCTTTCTCTGGCAGAGTGTGCAGAATGTGATCAAATGCTTTAACAGCATGGTGAAGTTACATGACCTTCAGAGATAATAGTCTTCCCAGCTGCTAGTGCATAATCATAGTAGCAACTATTATGTGGAAATTAATTAATACCATGGCAGATAGTGATCATGGTAATGTAACATATTGATCATAACCAGTAATGATCTGAGGCCTGAGATGTGCTCAGTTAAGAATACAAATACTGGGAGTCTGGCGGTAGCGCAGTGGATTAAGCGCAGGTGGCGCAAAGCACAAGGACTGGCAGAAGGTTCAAGCCCCTGGCTCCCCATCTGCAGGGGCTTGCTTCACAGGCAGTGAAGCAGGTCTGCAGGTGTCTGTCTTTCTCTCCCCCTCTCTGTCTTCCCATCCTCTCTCCATTTCTCTCTGTCCTGTACAACAAAAATGACATCAATAACAACAATAATAAAAACTACAACAATAAAAAACAAGGACAGCAAAAGGGAATAAATAAATATATGTATTTTAATTTTTATAAAAGAATACAAATACTCCCGATCCATACCTACAGGAGGAAACTTTCATAAGCGATGGAGCAGCGCAGTAGGTATCTCTTCTCTTTTTAACTTTGTCTTTTACCCTCTATCAAAACAGAAAGGAAAAAAAATACTACTAGGGATGGTGGGCGCAGCTAGGCACTGAGCCCCAGATATCACCCTGGTGGTAGAGTATCATACATACATTCAGTAAAAAGTAGACTATGGGGAGTCGGGTGGTAGCTCAGTCGGTTAAGCACACAGTGGCACGAAGCACAAGGACCAGCCTAAGGATCCCGGTTCGAGCCTCCAGCTCCACCTGTAGGGGAGTCGCTTCACAAGTGGTGAAGCAGGTCTGTAGGTGTCTGTCTTTCTCTCACCTTCTCTGCTCCCCACCTGCAGGGAAGACGCTTCTTTCAACAACTACACTCTGTTATAAACTGCTCATCAGGATTGAGTGGAACATGGTCAGAAATGCAGAGCCCTTTCTCTTATCCTAACTTTAGCTATTGTTCTAGTAGTTTTTTCTTCCTTCTGCCCCACCAGCCTGCTTTTTAATATTAAATTGTTTTTTTTTTACCCATAGCCAATTAAACTAAGACCATATGAATGTTAGTAATTACTTAATTTGATAGAAATTGTTGTCATTGTACTTTAGAATCTCTCAACATTGTCCTGTCATCTACAAGATATAGGACATTCTTGGATATGTGGCCATTAAGTTTTTTCAGTAGGGATGGATGGTCATTTTTCTAGTTGTACTACCTTCTGCTTCCTGCCATACATAGTCTCTGAAGAATTTCCCTCACTCACTTCCCATTACATCATCTAACTCAACAAATGCAGTGGCATTTCATGCATAATTCACACAAAACAAATGCCACATGCCATTCTAAAGACTTGGAAATCTCTTTCAATGGAATCTATCATTTCACAGTCATATAGTTCAATTCTCTTTAATATATCTTTGTCTATGAGTAATTACAGCGATCCATCAGTTTTTGTATTTGTTTACTCCATATGAGAGAGAACATTTAGTACTTGCATTTTATAGAAGTTTCTTTGGTATTTCTTGTAGAACTGGTTTAATTAACATTAGTGAATACTTTTAGTTGTTTGAAAAGCCCATCCCTCCTTCAAACCTGATTGATAAACTAGATGAACGGAATATTCTTGGATGATTATCTTCTCCATTCTAATCACTGACTATATTTTGCCAATTCTTTTTATCCTTTAGAGGTTTTTTCCCCTTTTCTTGCCCTTGTTGTTTATCGTTGTTGTTATTGCATCATTGTTGTTGGATAGGACAGAGAAAAATTGAGAGAGGAGGGGAAGACAGAAAAGGGGAGAGAAAAATAGACACCTGCAGATGTGCTTCACTGCCTGTGAAGCAAACCTCCTGTAGGTGGGGAGCTGGGGGAGGACCCTAACTGGGATCCTTAGGCTGGTCCTTGTGCTTTGCACCTTATGTGCTTAACCCACTGTGCCACCATCAGGCTCCCATACAAGTTTTGTTAAGAATCAGTTGGTGGGAGTTGGGCAGTAGCTCAGTAGGTTAAGCACAGGTGGTGCAAAGCACAAGGACTGGCTTAAGGATCCCTGTTCGAGCCCCCAGCTCCCCACCTGCAGGGGAGTCACTTCACAGGCAGTGAAGCAGGTCTGCAGGTGTCTATCTTTCTCTCCCCCTCTGTCTTTCCCTCCTATCTTCATTTCTCTCTGTCCTACCTAACAACAACTACATCATCAACAACAATAGTAACTACAACAATAAAACAACAAGGGCAACAAAAGGGAACAAATAAATATTTAAAAGCATTTATAAAAAAAAAAGAGAAATCATTTGTTAATGATTTCTGGGAGTTCCTTATAGGTAACACCTGTCTTCTCTCTAGCTTCTTTTAATACTATTTATCTTGGATCTTTGCCAGTTAATGATCTTGTGCCTTGGCAGGATTAGGTTTGCATTTATTTCTCTTGCAGTTCTTAGAACTTCCAGAATCTGAGAGCTTACCATCTTTTTCATTTTGGTAAATGTCTCAGCTAGTATTTTTCAAGTAAGAATTCTATCCACCTTTCTCTTCTCTTTCAGGCAGCACTATAGTATGAATGGTCTTTCTCTTGATGTTGTCTCATAACTTTATCACAATATTTTGATTTGCTTAGTTCTTTATTCTTTTTTTTTAATTATTATCTTTATTTATTTGATAAAGACTGCCAGAAATTGAGAGGAGGAAGAGATAGAGAGGGCAAGATACAGAGAGACACCTACAACACTGCTTCACCACTTGTGAAGCTTTCCCACTGCAGGTGGGGGAACCAGGGGCTGAGTCCTTGTGCATTGTAACATGTGCACTCAACCAAGTGCACTACCACCTGGACCCTAGCTCTTTTTTCTTATTACTGTTTTGTTTTTGTTTTATTTTGTTCTGTTAGATGACTTCCTCTACACTTTCTTGCAGTTCACCATTTTGAACCTTGGCATATTTCTGTAGCTATTCCCCTCTACTATATATTTTTCCCTGTTACTATATTCTGTATTTCTCTGATTCATGTTTTGACTTTTTCTATATTTCCCTAATATTTCCTTTAATTTTGCTTACTTTTTTTTTGCGCAGAACTTTTCATTTTGGTGAGAAACTCTAGGACAAAGACAGCAACTTAAATATATATATGATGCCTCTATTCATCAATGTGCATCAGTGCAGGTGATTTTCTCTTCCTACTAAGTTAGATATTCCATGAATACCAGAACCAACAGTTTGTTTTTGAGCACAGCTGAGCAGTAGCCAGGGATTTGTAGTCATAAATGCTTGCAGAGGATGTTATGTTAACCTGAGAAGTACTAGAAATTTGAAGTTGCAAAGTTGTTTATGGAATGAGTTTGACAGGCTGTGCACAGTGAACGGTATTTCTCCCCTGTTTTACCTCATAGGACTGTTATTAGGGAGACTGAATTCCAAAATGGTTACATTCACCAGACTATGCTTGGTAAGCTAATCCCTCCATACTTTGGGGCTTTTATTTCCTGAAACCACTGTTTAAAAATTGAAGCAATAAAATTATAATAGAATTGTGAATTTTAGTTCAGCCTGACCCCTGCTTATCCAATTCAGTTTCTGTATTGCATGGGTCTGTATTTTGTGCCTTATTGTCACACAAATGGGGGGGTGCTTTTGATGAATGCACCTGTTTGTTCTTTATGCCTGGATGTTGAGTTTTTGACCTTTCTGTTGCTGCTTATCTGAGAGTCAGGTCTCTTTCTTTTTTTTAATTTTTTTTATATTTATTTTATTTATTTATTCCCTTTTGTTGCCCTTGTTTTATTGCTGTAGTTATTGTTGTTGTCGTTGTTGGATAGGACAGAAAGAAATGGAGAGAGGGAGGGGAAGACAGAGAGGAGGAGAGAAAGATAGACACCTGCAGACCTGCTTCACCGCCTGTGAAGCGACTCCCCTGCAGGTGGGGAGCCGGGTTCGAACCGGGATCCTTATGCCGGTCCTTGTGCTTTGCGCCACCTGCGCTTAACCCGCTGCGCTACAGCCCGACTCCCTCGTCAGGTCTCTTTCTATGTGGAATTATTCATATATACTGTGACTCTATATTGTAGAAGAGGCAAAAAAAAAATCCTGCTAATTTTGTTCATCTTGACTTCTGGATTCTTAAGTCTGGTGAATTGGTTCAATATTACCAGCTCCATATATATCTGAAGACTAAATATGCCACTGATATTCTCCTCCCCCCTTTTTCTAAAATAAAATGACTTATGACTAAGAAGTAGCTTACTGGGTAGGACACATGCCTTGGCATTGTATGTAGCCCGAGTTTAAAACCTGGCACCACATGGAGAGTATACAATGGCACCATGACTTGTTATAGTTCTGTAGTGTCTCTCTTTTGTCTTTAGCTCTCTCTTTCTCTCTCTCTCAAAAAAAAAATCAGCCTGGGAGCAGAGAAATTGCATAGACATAACATTCATCATCATCATCATCTTTCATTTTAGCTGACAGGGCCTCATAGTTTACTGAAAAAAAAAACCTACATATCCCAACCCACCTTTTAACTCCTTCACATAACCAAGTTGTAGTTAGGGAAAAACAAAAGTAGTATATGTGAATGTCAGGAAGTGCCCTTATGGAAGACAGTTCTCTTTCTAGTAATTTTTTCATGCTGTCTGAAATGGTGATGGTCTTCCTGGAGCTCAAGCAATCACTGTGGTACTTGAGCAGAAGGTCATATGTTTCAGAGAAATCAAAGAGAATGCAGCTGGATGCCTGACTAGTAGAGCATTAGACAAGTCCTGGATCACCTTCTATCACTATCTTTGTGACAGAAAATGTTTTCAGTGGTTTCTGCCAAACCTATTCCTATAAATCCTTATTATTATTATTGTTTAAAGCATCTAAATGTCAGGTACTGGCTAAGCATTTTATTTGCAGTATATATAATGCATTACAATAATCCCATGGAGTAGATATTATCATAAGAGGTGTAAAAACTGACCTTAAAAGGCCTGCTTGCCTGTGTAAAAGCCCTAGGTCTTCTATGTCAACTGACTATGCTTTTACACTGTTCTACTTTTATATTCAAATTTTATTGGTTTCTATTAGCTCCTTCCTAGTCAAATATATGGTTTAGAATGTGCTTTGTTCACTGCTATACCCCTAAAGCCTACAACTATGTCCATTAAATACTGTAATTATTGAAAAACTTACTCTTAGTCGCCACCCCTGATTTAATTTATTGTTATTTCTGTGGGGGGGTTACAATGAGGTCAGATATATTAGATCACAGTAATTTATTGTTGTTTCCCATGAAGCTTCATTGCTCCAGGCCAAATTTTTCATATATAGAGAGATACAGAGACAGGAAAGGGAAAGACACTACAGCTCAGAAGCATCCCCAAGTGAGTCACTTCTCAGGTGAGCTATCAGTATTTTCTTCTTAATTAAGAGATAAATGCTTAGAAACGGCATAATTCAAAGAATTTTTCAGGAGAATAGGAAAGAAGATTCAGAATATTTTCTTCCATTCAGTGAAATGTTTCTCTTTTAAATATAAGTGAAGGTTAATATATACTGTCTTATGTAAATTCCGATATCATAGTACAATTAATTTTTATTATTGACAAAGTGAATTTGCACAAAATCAAATTCTGTTGCAGTAACCATACTTAGAACAATAAAACATTGGAAAAAATATCACAACTCATTTTACTTCTCTGTAAAATATGCTTGATAATGGCATTTTCTAATATTGACCTCCAGTAATCTTTCCTGAATTGATAAAAACATAAATTATTTATAACCACTTTTTTTTCTAGCCACTTCCAACTTGTGGTTTATGGTTGTGCAAGAGATTGTACCTGGGGCTTTTGGTGCCTCAGGAATGAAAAGCATTTTATATAACCACTACAGTTATTCCCCACCCCACCCCATGTAGCTGCATTTAAAAAATTAAGCTGGATATACAATTTCATTCAAATTGAAAAGAAATAAGTACAAGACTTTTTCATTTATGAATAATTCAGATCAAACTATTTTGAGTTCCCATTTTATGTAGAGAATTGAATTTATTTTATTAATAGGTTACCTTTCTAACAAGAGAGTAAATTTACCACGTTTTCAAATGAATTTAAGGATAAAGGTATCTGGGTTTTTTTCCATAAAAGTTTTATTTTAAAAAGGAAAAAGAAGACTTTTCTATGGATATTGAAGTATGCCCTATTCTTTTATTAGTCAGGCTAATGAACATAAAATTGCACTCCCTGGCTATAATTTTCTTACCTTGATTTGGTGAGCAGAATACTTGACATTATTTTAGTTTAAAATACTTGACATTAAAATACTTGACATTATTTTAGTTTAAAATTTATAAAGATGTGATAGGATAAAAATGATTATTATCTTAACAAAGTATTGCTTAATAGAAGTGTCCTAATCAGATCAAAAAATATGTCAGTTTAACCCACTAATGAGATACGTGAATGAAAGTATCTTAGATGAGGTATTCAGTTCAGGGAGAAGTTACTTTGTTTTGTGGTGAATCTGAATGTAGCACAAAATTAAAGGGCATGAATGTGAACAAATTCACTTAGTTGTTTATATCTCACACTTCATCCCATCTCAAAAAAGAGAGCCTTTCAAGTGTACAAAACTTTATCCTTGCATTTTTAGGGATAATAATAGGAATAAGATCAGTCCAACACAGAAAATAATTCATTTGTATTTAACTCATGCATTGCATTTATTTTTACAGTTAAACCTGCCTATCTCTTGGTTCCCAGCAAGCTTTGTTCCAAAATTAAAAATGTGAATGGAACTCAAGTGTGTACTTTGCATCAATAAGCCTTCACTAGCAATCACTTAAAACTTCTGTGTGATTCAGGATGATGAGTTTTACTTTTATAAATTAATATTTGTCATATATTAATTTAGAGGTGATAAAATCCTCAGACAAAATATCAAGTGACTATACAGTATGGTTCCACAGATTTCATGACATTTATTTGACTAGCATTCGTATTTTTCATAGGATTTAATTTAAAATCTATCACTAATAAAATTGCAAGGCATAACCATGTGTATATTCCTGTAATAGTCTCCTGAGTCCTTCCTATCACTTGACTTTTCCATGTTTCTGATATTACTTACCTTTTAGTATAGATATTTATATGTCACTTTAAGTCTTCCTATAACCAAAGAAATAAAATTGGAATAGATAAATAGATATTTCACTAATAAATTTGAAGAGGTTTTCAGATTCAAATGTGGTCGTATTAATGTTAATTTGTTGATTTAAATTAATTGTACTATGGGCATGTCAGATTAATGTATTAGATAAAGCTAGCTGAAGGATATACAGAAATACTGTTAACAATGCTTGCAAATTTTTTTTTGCCTCTAGGGTTATTGCTGGGGCTCTGTGTCTCCTCCCTCAGTTAAAACAAGATTTGATTTCTCCTTGGGGGGAAATTTAGGTAGCTTTTTTTACATAGTGAAATAAATTGCATAGGTCCTGATAATCTAAAGAATATTGCTCACTCTTTTAATTCTTTTTCACAGTTGACCTACCTTGTTGAAATCAGTTCAAATCTTCTGAATAGAAGTATCTATCCACCTTGACTACTTTTTAGGATGCTAATATTATTTTCAAAATGTACTGGCATTGAGGATTATAATCTAATATTATTTTCAAAATCTACTGGCACTAAAGATTATAATCTAAACATATATTCTGAACAGCTTTCCTTAGCTTGCTACTAAATATTGACCTTATATTAAATATTGCAATCATATCAGTAAGAGTTTCTTTTTACTAGACTTTCAGAAGCCTAGTAAAGAGTCCGCAATAAAAGGCACTTTACAAAGTAACAAGATGGAAGGAAGGTCCTAGGATAAAAAGTTTACTTGCTTGAAAGGCCATAATGGATCTAAAAATAACTAGTTTCTAACTCAAAAACCTGCAGCCTGGGATTATTTGCATTTGAACACTCAGATGTTGTAAGAAAATGTGTTAAAAACAAATCAAGATCAAGGCCCCCTAAGAGGAAGTTAAGAAATGTGTAGGGCTTTGACTTCTTGTTAAGGAACAAATTACCCACAGAGCCTGGTTGAGTGATTATCTGCGGGTGCTCCTGCTGACTCCCATCCAGACAAAAGAGCAGGAAGGTAAGCAAGGTGGAGCCTGATGCTCAAGAAGTATGGAATAAAAGTATGGAACTGCTGAGTCTGCTGTGGGAGAGCAGAGGAAAGAAAAACAAAACACCCACACTAGGATATAGAATCCCCTGAGTAAGGCCACTTCAAGGAAAAGAGAGAAAGGAAGGAAAGAAGGAAGGAAGGAAGGAAGGAAGGAAGGAAGGAAGGAAGGAAGGAAGGGAAGAAGGGAGGAAGGGAGGGGAGGGAAAGAGAGAGATTCCAACTATATAGTTGCAACCAAGTCAGAATCTCCTTGAACAAAGTAATCAGAAATTGCTTATCCATTTGTCATTTGGTGATATTGGTCAGCTTTTAGGTTCCTAGTTGATTAGCTATTTAAGTGGTGGACATTAGCTGGTTGCTGAAATTAGCTGTCAATCTGGGTAAACAAAGAAAATACATATTTTAGGATTTGCAGATGAAAAGGTCAGGGGCTGCCTTTCTAACTTTAAAAGGATGCCTCTTTGTTTCTAAAATAGTGAAGAGGCTTATTAGAGAAAAAGATGCTCAAGGGGAATGATTTTATTTCTGAAAGAACAGGGACATCTGAATTTCTTTTTAATTGGTTGTGGGTTGAATTTATGTGAATGACTGTTGCAAGAAGGCACCTTCAGTTTCTCTGAGTCCTAAGTGACTAATGCAGAGACCTCATCCAAGTTCTAATGTAGAGATGTCATCCAAACTTTGCTATAAGTGCCTCTGGAGATTGAGTGGTATCAGGTATCACCATGCTCCGTAGCACAAACCATTTAGAATCAAGTTCAGAGTCCAGGCAGCAATAACTAGGAAAGTAGGGGGCTTCTCAGCACCTGTATTGAAAGTGAAGATTCAGGTAATGGCTGAACTTTTAACCTCAAGTCTCTTAAAACAGGTATGCACAAAAACTGCTATTAAAACTTGTATGGGTGAGGAAAGATTTTTTTTTTTTTTTAATAATGCAGTAGGTATCAATCACACAGAATAAAACTGGCAAAACCCAGCCTTGAGCACCTGCTTTTCCTGTCAGTTGTGCCCTTTACTCCTGATGATCGCAGTCACAAAGTATCAATACTGTGGTGCAGCAGGTTAAGCTCACATGGTTCTGAGCACAGGGACCAGCTAAGGAACCTGGTTGGAGCCCTGGCTCCCCACCTGCAGGGGGGTGCTTCACAAGCCGTGTGAAACAGGTATGCAAGTGTCTTTCTCTACCTCTCTGTCTTCTCCTCCTCTCTCAATTTCTCTCTGTCCAACAACAATAACAAGGGCAACAATAAAAAGAGGGGGGGAGGAATGGCCTCCAGGCACAGTGGATTCATAGTGCAGGCATAGAACCCCAGCGATAACCCCGTAGACAAAAAAAAAAGAAAAAAAAATCTTAAAAAATCTGTCAATAGTGTAGTATGATCACTGGTCAGGAAAACTACATGATACTACAGGAATGCAAGTGTTTTCTTGGTGTATGACCTAACTGCAATGGGACAGAAGCAGTGTGGCTGACATTTATTGCCCCAGTGGACTGTAAGTGCTCTCAACTCAGGCCCCATAGGACCCTCAGTTTGGATGAAAGCTATACTGGAAGATAGGTGATTTGATGGGATGGTGTTGTACTTTTGTACAACTAAGATGATTAAAGACCCTAGTTTGCTGCTATTTGCAGTTCCTTTAGTCAGGTAAGAGTTCTCTGTCCTTGAGTCTTTTGTGAGATAAATCTAAGAGCAAAATTTGAATCTGTCAGAATAAAGAGTAATGTGGTAGAAATTCTATCCCTATCCCTTTGGAGCTAGATAGATTATTTGCTCTATAGAAAATGAAAAGTATGTAATATAGGGAATGGGGAATTTGGCTCATACTTACTCACATAGGAACACAAAGTCCTCTGATATTCAATAGCTGATATTAAGATATTGCTTCTTGCACTTAACATTAATGTTTTTGTATGGACATATAAAATTTTTATATCTATCAGAAAAGTTTAAGCAATTGCAAGCCTTACATTTTAAAGGAAGTAATATTGTTAAATTAGTATGAAAATTTTGTTTAAAGTGGTCCATAAAGTACTTGAAGTTGAATATTTGAATTCATTTATGTCAAGACTGCATCTGATACTAAAAGGAGCAAGTCATATTTTAAATAATAGTTCAATCTAGAATCCATTAGTATTATTTTTCCATCAATAAGCTTTTCATTTACATCAAAATTCTGTATAAACTGCATCCCTGGACAGTTTATGTGTTGGTGCTTGATGTATAAACAACAATCACTTCAGTCTGTACTTTGACTCTCTGGAGAGAAAGGAAGGTGGGGAGGGAGGAAGGGAGAGAGAGAGAGAGAGAGAGAGAGACTTGAATCTGGTCACCACGTGGGAGGTGACATAGCACTGGGGGAAGCTCTGGTGCTGTTGTTTATCCTCCTCCTCCCCTTCCTCCTACTCCTTCTCCTCCTCCTTTTTTTTTTTTTTTTTTTTTTTTTTTTTTTGCCTCTAGGGTTATCGCTGGGACTTGGTACCTGCACTGTGAAGCCACTGCTCTTGGAGGCTATTTTTTCCCTTTTGTTGCCCTTGTTGTTTATCATTGTTGTTATTGCTGTCATTGTTGTTGGATAGGGCAGAGAGAAATTGAGAGAGGAGGGGAAGGCAGAGGAGGGAGAGAAAGACACCGCAGACCTGCTTCACCACTTATGAAGTGACCCCACCTGCAGGTGGAGAGCAGAGGGCTTGAACTGGGAACCTTGGTTAGGTCCTTGCGCTTCATGCCATGTGTGCTTAACCCTCTGCACCACCACCCTCCTTCTTTTTCTCTCTCTGTCTCTTTCTGTGTCTCTTTCTCCTCCTCCTCCTCCTCCTCCTCCTCCTCCTCCTCCTCCTCCTCCTCCTCCTCCTCCTCCTTCTTCTTCTTCTCTCTCTCTCTCTCTCTCTCTCTCTCTCTCTCTCTCTCTCTCTCTCCATCCCTGAATGCAAAAGTGAAGTTGCATATAAGTGAGATCCTTGTCTGGCAAAAGAAAAAAGTCCAGTGTTTAAGAATATGAATAAATTAGCTAAGGACATTTATATTCCAAACTGAGAAGAAACTATACTGAACTGTTGGCGTATAAAGTAGGGACTCCAATGTCAAGTTCTTCCTTTTCTTTTTTTGCTTTAATTTCCATAATCTCTTAACCTTTATGGGAGTCTTTGTCATGCCTGTTAGCAAAATATACCTAATTCAGTAACGATAGATCAAGAAGGGAAGAGACAAAAAGTTGAAGCCAAATGAGAATTTTTGGGTTTACCCACAATGTACTTTTTTGTACATCTGAGCCCTTAAAATATTTTCTCAAAGCTGCACTTTATGTATGGAGTAGTATCACTTTCGCTTGGAGGTGTCATAAATATCTATTAGCATTTTTCTCACTTGTTAACAGGTCCAGGCACCACCTTAGCAGCAGAAAACCCCTGCTCTAGGATATAGTTACTACACGGCTCAGGGCTATTTTGGAACCTATATCTGTTCCTGGAAATGGTCACAATTAAACTCAAGGATGTTAAAAAGGCATATAATGTCCAGAATTAGGGGAAGTTTGAAGATCAGTGATTTGCTTAGCTGGTGAAATGCCAAAGTTGGACTTTGTGCAAAGTAAATTTTATGTGTCACTCTAAGACTAACCAATCTTCATTTCCATCTCCCCAAATCAGTATCAGTAGGAATGTTTCTGGTTTCCTAGGGTTCTCTATGTATCCTAGATATCTGGATAGAAAAACATCCTGTTCATACTAAAGAACATTATATTGCTGTCTGACTCTCTGGAGAACATGGAACACTCTTCTTTATAGATATGACTTTATAGATACTGTGTAACAATTATTCTTCATAAAATTAATCAGGTAGGTATGGCAGACATTTCTATGACAATCATTTTTCATACATCCTTGACTTTGATTAAGATGAAAACTGAAGGGCACAATGAACACAGTTGGAGTTTACAACTATGCTATAAGATTATGCAACCCATAGGTAAATGTGCGTGGTGTCCTTGGTTTTATGACTGTATTAGTAAGCAAAATTTAAAGCAGTGGTTGAACTACTTCAGTATCTATATGGATTATTAATGCTCACATCTTTAGGGATAGTTTGAGATATGCTTTCTTGTCACCAAGAAATTTCTGCAGCCTTTACCTAATAAGAATGATATAATATATACTGTGTTATGCATTTAAGGTACACTATCATAATGCATCTGCAGTAATGAGGGATGAAACATGAAGCTAGAAAAAGCAATCCAGACTTTACAATAGTGATATTATATTAATTACGACAGAGAAGGCTTTTCTATTGTCTCATTTTTCTTTTTTAAAAATATTTATTTATTCCCTTTTGTTGCTCTTGTTGTAGTTATTATTGTTGTCGTTGGATAGGACAGAGAGAAATAGAGAGAAGAGGGGAAAACAGAGAGGGGGAGAGAAAGATAGACACCTGAAGACCTGCTTCACTCCCCTGCAGGTGGGGAACCGGGGGCTCGAACCAGGATCCTTAGGCCTGTTCTTGTGCTTTGTGCCACATGTACTTAACCCGCTGTGCTACTGCCTGACTCCCATAAGTCTCATTTTTAAGATGCTTGTAACTTTCCCACAGGAACTTTTTCTCATGACAGATTTTTTTTTTTTTTGCCTAGTAATGAAAATAAGGAGATTGGTTTTTAATGTTTTTTTTTTTTTGGAAAGATACTTATCAGAGAATAAAGCATTCTCTAGCCACTAGGACATTTTTAAGGTATTTTGTTTTCTGAAGCCTCAGACAAATAGCTTTTTAATGATCTTCAAACTTGTCTCCTATGAAGAAGTTTGGTGCCTTTGGTGTATTAGGCAAAGTCTGATTTGCAAATAATTAAATTACAATGCTTTCACTGCAAATTATTGTGTCTCCACATAGCAGTTAGCCCACTGCACCTTGCAAATGAAGGGAATTTGCAATTAGACGGTCAGTTATTGAAATTAGTGCATATAAGTGAGATCCTTGATTGTCAGTGTTTTGTATATGCTGAAAAACAAACCAGAGCTGAAAACCAGCTACTGGACCCTGACATGGCATATCGGAATAAAAGAAAGCCTAGTTAACAGAGTAGAGAGCAGCAGCAAGCTGAAACAGTGGCCTGTATAATCTAATTTTGTTTGAAATCTTACTCTTACTCATTCTTTGAGCTCAACAGATTGAGGTCCACTCAGGAGACACACAATTGAGATCTGAAACACAGAAAGCCTGACTGATCATTAAAATGTTAATTATACTACAGAGAGTTCAGTGCTGCCCTCAACCCTGAATTTACACGGATTGCTTCAAGCAGTCATAGAACCAGAGGAGTAGTCATATCACAGAGAGACAGAATGCACTTTTGTTTAAATACACTGCAACATTGTTTTTCTTTAAATGCCCTTAAAAAAAAAAAAAACTACTTAAGTGCTTCTTCCCTTTGATACCAGATCTACACCCCTACAATTTTTAATTAGGCTATAGGTTTTGAAATATTCTTACTTGGAGGTGGTAATGGATAAGCTCTACTTGTCCCCTTACTATTATTGTGAGCAGGGACTAAGTTTATCTTTTACATTTTTGAAATCCCTCTCTTCAATTACTGTGCCAAGCACCAAAAAGGCACTGGGACATGTTACATAAAGTTATAAATATGTAAGGTTACAACAATATTTCATATTCTCTGACTTATGAATGTCAGTAGTTTAGAGCATCTAAATCAATACCTTTGAGGCTTTAATTTTATCTATCCATAAATTCATAGAATATTGTCCTTTCAAATTTTATGATAGAATTTAAAAATCAGTTTAAACATTAAGTATCATTAAACATTGAACTTAAAAATGACAAGTTATAGAATTAATTTAAGGACTCTTCTGCTTCTCTATTATCCTTTCTACATGTGTTTTATTATGGGATTAAATACATGCTTCCATTGCTTCTCCCCTGCTATACTCCTGGTCAAGTTCTCTTCAGTTAAGAGTATATACTGCTGCCAAGGAGGTGATAGATGATGTTCTGGAATCTAAGAATAATTTATTTTCTATGAATTAGCAGTTCATTGTCTATAAACCCCTGTCAGCAGTAACAACATTTTTATCCTCACATATATATTTTTGTTTTGTTGGAGGTGAGTAGTTTAACTTCTTCCATGAGACATCTACCTTTGGGGGCCAGGTGGTTCATTGGTAGAATGAACATTTTTCCACATGTAGGTTCAAGTTCTAGGTCACCACATCAGAGCACCTGAATGTGAGGAAGCTTCGTGAGTGCTGAAGTGTCTCTCCTTCTTTCTGTGTCTTTGTCTCCCTCTACTTATCTCTCAGCTTCTGAGGGAAAGAAAAAAAAATTGCCAGGAATGGTGGAGTTGTGCAGGCTTCAAACTCTTAACAAAAATCCTGGTGGTAAAAAATGTCTATGTGTGTGTTTTTCCCTAAATCCAGATATTAGGTATACTGCTGCTTTGTAATTTGATATGTTGTTAAAAATTAACAAATTTATTTTAGTTGTGTATTTTGTTATGAGAGAGAAGAGAATGAGAAAACCAGAATTTCACTCAGATCTTACATAAAGCTATAACAAGATACTGGAACTAAGTCCTCTGGTTTCTTGGACATGAGTTGGTACAGTAACAGGCTGAGCTATCTATCAGACCAATAAGTTGTCAAGTGCCTTGTATTCTGACATTAAATAGTATATGTTCTCTTTTTGAAGAGCTTATTTCAGGCTTGACTTCAGTGTACTAAATCTTAGTAAAATTGCCCATGGAATTATATATAGTCTAAGTTATAAATTGATTATTACTTAATTCTTATTCTCTTTTTTATTAGTGATTTAATATTGATTTGCAAAATTATGAGATAACAGGAGTATAATTCCATACCGTTCCCACCACCAGACTTCTGTGTCTCTATTCCTTCCATTGGAAACTGCAGTAGTTCTCCCAAGGTTATAGATATGGGTTGACTATTATTTCTATAACTATGTACGGTTATATATGTTTGCCCATTTTTTTCTATGATTCTACCTTCCCTTCCTTCCTAAGTTATACCTATAACTGTTACTACTTGTGAATATCCTTCCTTTTTGTTCCTCTTCTCTCTCTGGATCCTGATGGAATTGGAATTCAGTGCTGTCTGGTCATCTTCCCCTAACATTTCTCCTGCTCTGGGAGTATGGACCAAATTTTTTATGGGGTGCTGAAGACGGGAGTTCTGGCTTCCATAATTACTTCTCCACTGGACATGGACATTGGCAGGTCAATCAATATGTCCATCTCTTTTCTATTTTTATCTAGTGGGGTAGGGCTCTAGATAGTTGAGATACCAGTGCACATTGGTGAGGTCTTCTGCCCAGGGAGGTCAGTGTGAAATCGTAGTAGCATCTGCAACTTGGTGGCTGAAAGGCAGTAAGATATAATGAATGACAAATTATTTTATAAACTGGAACCATAATGTAGAAATAGAACAGATGAAAATAGGGATCTTGGGGTAGACAGAAGCTATTCTTAGGTCTATTTAGGTATGTTCTTAGGGACCAATGACTATATTTTTTTTGCTTGATCCTGATAGCTAACACAGAGGTGAAACATTGTGAATATAGTGTCAGAGTTCAAAATTGGGCTTTAAACCGGATTATGACAGAGAGTAGCTACCAAAGTCAAAGAAAATATATAAATAAAATTAACTGTTTGCCCCATTGATCTGACCCAGGGTCCATATAAATACATATTTAGCACAGAAGCCAGTATAACCTCTGAATCCCTATCAGTCTGAGCTTGTAGCTCATGGTAGCAACTGGGAACATTCTAGATTACATTAATTTCGGGACCAGTTTTCCATGAGTGGCACAGTAGTATGGTGTCCCTTCGTAGAATGGAACAGTCATTGCCGTTGCTTCTTCATAATGAAAGCAAGGTCCTGGAGAGGCCCACAAGGGGTTTTGTGATGATGTTCCTAGTGGAAGTTACCAGTGACGGTGGAGAGATGGATCTATTAGAAGTCTAGGCCCATAGACCTAGAATAATTCCCTCTTTCCATTGTTATGGGTCATTTCTATCAGGAAAAACACAGTAGATCCCTTTTTGGACTCCCATAGGACCTTGCCCTCAACTTGGATCAACAATGGTAGAGAATGTTCCATCCTCCGAAGGGAGGATGGACAACATACTCAATGCTACACTTGAGGAAGATGAGTCAATATTGGGGCAGCTTGGATTGTTCCTGCTAATGACCACATAATGTGAGCTCAGATCTACAGGGATGCAGAGGTCACATAGACTTCTAAGCTGACTATGGGCCCCAGATCACATCAAATAGATGGGGTTTGCAGTCAACAATATTTATACGCCTTTCCCATATTAGAGAGCTATTCTCTTCCCTGATCCAGCTTTCTGGTCCTTTTTCTAGCCATGGCATCATTTCCCCAGACAATAACTTGGATCCACTGGCATATCAGATTTCAGGCTTGGGGAAAAAAAAAAATAGTATAGCCACAGGCCCTTTGGAATATAACTAAAATATGCCTACTAGCTAGATACAAAATGGAGGACCCCCACAACTCTTCATCTATGCTATTCCAGCCTTTAGGTCCATGATTGGTCAACAATTTGTTTGGCTTTGTATGTTAACTTTCTTGTCAACCACCAGGTTCCAGATGCTAGCATGATGTCGACCAGACTTCCCTGGACAGATAACCACACCAATATGTCCTGGAACTCCACTTCCACAGAGCCCTTCCCCACTAGGGAAAGAGAGAGACAGGGTGGGATTATGGATTGACCTATCAATGCCCATGTTCAGCGGGGAAGCATTGGATCGACCTTCCCGTGGTGCATCCCGTGAGTACCCATTCATTGGGGAAACTGACGATCCTTCCTAGCCGACTGAATCCACATGGATCCCAGTCACTTTCAAAGCCAGCAACAAGCAGCTCCTGACAGTTTTCAAGCTGTTGGTCCTGCTCTTCGAGTCCTCCAACTTAATGTTGAAGGGCTGTCCTTTGCCAAACGCATTCTTATTGGTCAATTGGCGATACAGCATCAGGCAGATGTTATTTGCCTACAAGAAACACATATAGCAGTCGATGAAACTGCTTGATTCACCATCAGTGGATTCGATTTAATATGCTATAATCTCCATCCTAAACACGGCCGAGCCATCTACGCTAAATCATATCTTGCGGACGTTTACCATATGGCCTCTTCGACCTTCTACGACTCCATTACTATTGGAACTATTCAGCTCGTCAACGTATATAAGCCTCCCAGTGCCTCATGGGATAATGAGGTCCTGCCTAGCCCGAATCACCCAGCCGTTTACGTTGGAGACTTTAATAGTCATCAACAAGACTGGGGATATTCCTCCACTCGTGCTGACGGCTCTATCTTAGCCGACTGGGCTTCAGCGAATGACTTCTCCCTATTATACGATCCCAAACAGCCAGGCTCTTTTCACAGTGCTAGATGGAATAAAGACTCGTCACTCGACCTGTGCTGGATTAGCACAGTCAACGGCCAAGCCTTTCCCACTACGAGACAAGTTCTCAAGATCTTCCCGCACAGTCATCACCGCCCAGCTATCATCTACATTGGTCTCCAGCTCCCACTGATTCTGTGCTCAGAGAAACTAAGATGGAACTTTCGGAAAGTAAACTGGCGTCTGTTCAGTGATCTTACCAACAAATCTATTCCTGCAATTCCAATTAACTCTATCCCCTCTGAAGATTCCTACAGGTGCTTCCGCCAAGCCATCTTCAAAGCAGCTTCCCAAGCTATTCCTCGTGGGAGACATGCTAACTATATGCCTTGTCTTGATGCTGAATGTGAGCAACTACTAAAGCAGTATGATGAGTCGGGCGACCCAGATGTGGATGACCATCTCATTGCCTCCCTGGATGCAGCACGCCAAGCCCGCTGGCAACAACTCACTGAAAGTCTGAACTTCACCCACTCAAGTAGGAAGGCCTGGAAGCTTCTTCATAGTCTGGGTGCCGGTAGCCAACCCTCTCCCGTCTCCCATCCTCCCGTATCTCCAAACTCAGTGGCCAGTCACCTAACTCAAGTTGGACGTGCTAAGATCAACCCAGTCTGGAAAAGAGAAATTTCCCATGAGTGGTCATCCCACTTCCGTTTATCTTGTCCATCTCCAAAACTCTCTCCCTTTACACTGTCTGAACTGGAAGACACTTTGAAGAGGGTTAAACCGGGAAGGGCTGCTGGCTATGATAACATCACCCCAGAACTCATTCTTAACTTGGGCCCCGCGGCAAAGAAGTGGCTCACTACATTCCTGTCCCACATCTTGGAATCCAAATCTATGCCCAAAATTTGGCGTCGTGTGAAGATAATAGCAGTTTTGAAACCAAAGAAAGACCCAACACTGGCCGCCAGCTATAGACCAATTTCTCTCCTCTCCGTGTGTTACAAACTCCTTGAGAGGCTGCTTCTGCAACGTATTTCTCCTCTTACAGAGAAATTCCTATCACCCGCCCAAGCTGGTTTCCGCCCAGGAAGATCTACCTGCGAACAAGCCTTGGCCCTCTCAACTTACATTGAAAATGGATTCCAGAAGAATTTAAAGACGGTGCTGTCTTTGTTGATCTCACAGCAGCCTATGACACGGTCTGGCACCGTGGTCTCCTAGTCAAGATCTCAAGATGCCTGCCTCCATGGGTGGCCAACACTATATCGTTTCTTCTCCAAAACAGAAGATTCCGGGCGCATCTGGGTGACAAGTCTAGCAGATGGAGACTTGTCTCAAGTGGCCTCCCCCAGGGCTCTGTTCTGGCTCCTACACTATTTAATATTTATATCAATGACCTTCCAGAAACTTCTTCAAGGAAGTTCATCTACGCCGATGACATCTGCTGTGCAACTCAGGCAGGTTTGACATCCTCGAGGAAACACTCACGAAAGACATGTCTCTGATATCTGATTACTGTAAAAAATGGCGACTAATCCCTAGCACTGCAAAAACGGTATCATCTGTTTTCCATCTACACCATGCTTCAGCCTCGCGTGAGCTTAATGTGCAGCTTGACGATGTGAGAATCCGGCATGAAGCCCAGCCAGTCTATCTTGGCGTTGCTCTCGATCGCACTCTGTCATTTCACGAACATCTCATAAAAACTGCAGCAAAGGTGGGCGCAAGGAATAACATCATTGCAAGACTGGTCAGCTCCTCATGGGGCGCGAGCTACGATCATCATCTCTGGCATTATGCTATTCCACTGCAGAATACTGTGCCCCAGTATGGTTCCGTAGCCCCCATGTCCACTTGGTCGATTCCTAATTATATTCCTCCATGAGGATAATTTCTGGAAGTTCTGCCAGTTCTTAGCAACATCGCCCCGCCAGATATTCGTTGGGATGCGGCAACATCTAAGTTCATTTCCCACGACTACGCTCGACCGGACCTGCCAATATATGCGGATATCTTCGCCCACCCTGTCCAACGCTTGATGTCTCGTCATCCAATCTGGTCACCTATGCCTACACTGAACTTCTCTGTTCCAGTCTCTTGGAAACAGAGTTGGCAGTCAGCTGAGGTAAAGAACAAACACCTCATCACAGACCCCTGCAAGCGTCAACCCGGCTTTGACCTAGCACGTTATGACTGGGCCCTCCTCAATCGCTATCTAACAGGCCATGGCCGGTGCACTACTATGTTCCATCGCTGGGGAGCCAGAGACGACCCGAACTGCCCCTGCGGCTCCAGACAGACTATGACCCACATAGTCAATGACTGCCACCTCTCCAGATTCAAAGGAGGTCTCGAAACTTTACATCAGGCTCAACCTGACGCTGTTGACTGGCTACGGAAGAAGGGCAAATGCTAGAAGAAGAGGAAGCGGGGAAGCAATTACAGAAGCCAGACCTTCAACCTCCTTCATCCCACAATGACCTTGGGTTCATACTCCCAGAGGGTTAAAGAATAGGAAAACTATCAGGGGAGGGCATGGAATACAGAGTTCTGTTGGTGGGAATTGTGTGGAGTTGTATCCCTCTTATCCTATGGTTTAGTCAGTGTTTCCTTTTCATAAATAAAATATTTTAAAAAAGAAGTGTAGGCCCATTGAATTTTATTTATTTATTTATTTAAGAAAGGAGACATTAACAAAATCATAGGATGGGAGGATACAACTCCACACAATTCCCACCACTCAATTTCCATATCCCATCCCCTCCCCACCCAAGTAGCTTTCCCATTCTCTATCCCTCTGGGAGCATGGACCCAGGGTCCTTGTAGGTTGCAGAAGGTGGAAGGTCTGGCTTCTGTAATTGCTTCCCCACTGAACATGGGCGTTGACTGGTCAATCCATACTCCCAGTCTGCCTCTTTCTTTCCCTAGTAGGGTGAATCTCTGGGGAAGCGGAGCTCCAGGTCTCATTAGTGGGGTCTTCGGTCCAGGGAAGCCTGGCCGGCATCCTGATGGCATCTGGAACCTGGTGGCTGAAAAGAGAGTCAACATACAAAGCCAAACAAATTGTTGAAGAATCATGGACCCAAAGCTTGGAATAGTGGAGAGGAAGTGTTGCGGGGGTACTCATTGCAAACTCTCGTGTACTACTGCTTCCAGGTATATATTTGCCCTAGTTTATGGATATGTGTGAAAGCTCTATCTCCTGGAACCTGATCTATATCTAGGTTTTGGGACTTTGTTAGGAAGTGAACCACCTGGGATGGAATTAGAGAATACTATGAAAGGAAAGGTCTCACCAGAGTGATGAAGCTGAAGGGTTGTCACTCCATACCTGAGTCTCTGGACACAGTCTGAAGTGAAGCATGCTGGGGTGGCACTTGTTGCGTTGATTAGGTTGTGATCAGCGGATGCAATATTATTTGATAAGAATTGGGAAAAGCATACGGGAAAGTGGGCCCTAACCTAGGGTCCTATGTTCATAGCAGCACAATTCATAATAGCTAAAACCTGGAAGCAACCCAGGTGCCCAACAACAGATGAGTGGCTGAGAAAGCTGTGGTATATATACACAATGGAATACTATGAAGCTACTAAGAACAATGCACTCAACTTCTCTGACCCATCTTGGTCAGAGCTAGAAGGAATTATGTTAAATGAGCTAAGTCAGAAAGATAAAGATGAGTACGGGATGATCCCACTCATAACAGAAGTTGAGAAAGAATATCAGAAAGGGAAACTAAAAGCAGCATCTGACTAAATTGAAAGTAGGGCACCAAAGTAAAAACCCTATGGTGAGGGGGAGGGTGGACATGGGGCTTCCTGGGCCAGCGGGGGGTAGGGTTGGGTGGGTGGGATGGGACACAATCTTTTGGTGATGGGAATGGTGTTTATGTACACACGTATTAAATTGTTGTCATATAAATCACTATTTAATTAATGAGAGAGGGGGAAAAATTGATTATATGTCTAACAAAGGGACTTTTCAAAGTTAACCCAATTACTAAATAATGTGATGATAACAGTAAATATCCATTGTCTTCTTGAACCCTAAGACAGCAGGAATCTCACATTTCCACTATAGAGCCTAAACTTCCCCCAGTCCATTGAATTCTTATGGGAATATAAGGATTTTCTGACTAGGGCCCCAGGTGATGGAGTGGGCTAGTATTGAGCAAAAAGGCCATTATTATTTGAATCAGTCTCAAGCCCTTATCCAGCTTTTGTAGTCCTTTTCTTATCTGATGAATTTAGACTTTCTTTCAGTCATTAAAGTGTTGATTGCCATTTATTGTTCCAAACTGGTATTAGGTTTATGGGGGTCTGGCCCCAAATAAAGAAGGAAAAACACTTTGGATTTTAGTGACATCTAAGTTAACCTTAAGTTTTATTGCATTTACTTGTTTGATGATTCTAGTTATTGTCATAAGGACAATAATTGTATATATATATATATATATATATATATATATATATATATCCAGTATAAACTATAAAAAATAGTGGCAGCATAAAGTGTCATGGTGGCACAGGTTGCATTGATTTAGTTGAGGTCAGCAGAAGCAGTATAATAGGGTAAGGGTTCAAGAGGCATGGTATTAAGAAATACAGGCAAAGTCCCAGGGGTTTCCAGGACTCAGAGAAATACAGATTTAAAAATGAAGTTAGGGGCCAGGTGGTCATGCACCTGGTTAACTGCACACACTACAGTATACAAATACCTGGGTTCAAGTTCCTGATCCCCACCTACAGAGGCTGGAAGCTTCATGAATAGTGAAGCAGGGCTGCAGGTATCTCTCTCTGTCTCTCTCTCTTTTTTTTTTTGCCTCCAGGGTTATCGTGTGCTGGGTGCCTGCACCACAAATCCACTGCTCCTGGAGGCCATTTTTCCCATTTTGTTGCCCTTGTTGTAGTTGTTATTGTTGTCATAGCTGTTGTTGTTTTTGGATAGTACAGAGAGAAATTTATAGAGGAGGGGAAGACAGATGAGGGTGAGAGAGATAGACACCTGCAGACCTGCTTCACTGCTTGCGAAGCAACTGCCTGCAGGTGCGGGACCTGGGGACTCAAACTGGAATCCTTACGCTGGCCCTTGTGCTTTGCTCCATGTGCGCTTAACCCAGCCCCCCAAGTATCTCTCTGTCTCAAGTATATCTCTATTTCTCTCCCTCTGTTTCCCCCTCCCCTCTCAATTTCTCTCTGTCTTTATCCAATAATAAATAAAATATTTTAAAAATATATTAAAATAGAAGTTTGAAGAGAAAATTATTTTTATTACTCTTCTTAGTACATTTATTTTAATTATTTTTTAATTTCCAAAGAGAATTCGTTGAATAGGTTTTACTAATAGTGTCTTGATAATGGCAGTGCTTGAGAAATAGTATGATCACATACTTTATACTTTATTCATGATATGGCTTTTTTTTTTCTTCTGGAAGCAATAACTTTTCTTTTTCTCTTGATATTTCCACACATAACCTAAGACAGTGTGATTTTTGTCATTGATAGTTTGACTATATGTGCCTAAAGAGTTTGATAATTATATTCCTCGTCTTAAAATCTTTATAGTAGCAAATGAAATTCATAATGAGATATTGACACCATCTATTTACTTTTTCAGTGAGAACATTATTTTATTTCCTTTAAGTGGTATTTTATAAACTTGAACTTTGAAATGTTGTGTTGCCGCTTGAAATCTATGCTGGCTAACCTTTCATGTCACTTGACTTATATACTTTGATATTTTTTTCGTTTTGTTAATAAAATACATTTGATTATCCTAGTTTTTCAAATTTTAGAAAAAATATTTTCAATCCTCTTAAGAATGCTTGACCCATAAAAACACTAAATAAATAAGTAGTAAAGACAATATCTTGAGTTCTATCATCACAATATTCCTGTATCTAGGTAGAACATGCAACAGTCTAATTTCAAAGTTGAAAACACTTAGTCCTGAATTAAGTTAGTAATTTCCTTCAGCTAATAGCTCTTTAGTGGTGGTGCAGCTGAAACTAGAAGTCAAGTTGCTCATTGTTCTGTTTACAGCTTCAGAAGGCAAAACTCTAACAAGGTAAAAACAAAAATACTTGTTTTCCCATAGATTCTACAGATGATATGTAAGGGAAAGAGATTGACAAACACATTTGAAACTAGTCACAAGTAAATTCAATGTATAATTTTGATTAGAAGAAAAAAACATGAAATTTAAACATTTTATTTACTAGAACCATTATAATATTTGACTTGTTGCATGAAGTCAGGTGAGCATCATGATAGCATCTGCAATGTAGTGGTTGAAAAGCAGTAAGATATAAAACAGAACAAGTTGTTTAACAATCAGAAACCTAAAGGTAAGAGTATAACATGTGAAATTTGGGGTCTTCATTATGGAAGAAGTTAAGAAGTCTATTTTAGGTATAGGGCTGATTACTGATTTTTGCCTGAGCCATGAAGGTGGGCTAAGAGTATTGTTTGGGAAGATGGTGTTAGAGTTGAGAATAGGATTAGAAAACTGGGAAATATGGAAAAAGCATATAAATACCATTAACTGTAAACCCCATTGATCTGATGTAGGGCCCGTACCCATTCATATTTAGCATAGGAGCCTCTGTAGCCTCTTTATCCATATCAGTCTGAGCTCACATTCCATGATCACAGCTAGAAACACTCTAGGCTGCACTCATTTCAAGATCAGTGGCAGAATGTATTGACCCAGCCTCCCTTCAGAGAGGGAGCAATTTCTACCAGTATTGTTCTATATAGAGACCCACAAAATGGTTTATGGTGTTTCTGATGGAGATGACCAGTGATGGTGGAGAGAGGGATCTGTTAGAGGTCTAGGCCCATAATATCTATGTGGGAATGCCAGGATTCCAAGCCTTGGGCCCCAGATGATGGAGTGGCCTGGTAGTGACCAGAAGGCCATCATCAGTCTCTTCCCCTAATCCAGCTTTTGTAGTCCTTAATGTATCTGAGAAGGTTAGCCTTAGCGTGATTGCAGGAAGTGAAATAGGATGTAGGTGAGGAGGGTCTCTACGTCTAAGTAGAAAAATATTTGACTGAATACTCTATGATGTCTTTTTTTTTTTTTTTAGGTCTTTCTACCTGCTTGTTGTTCCTATTAAGTCACTGTAGACTATTGCACACTTTATTTTAAGGTATATGTTTTCCCCCAGCCTGTGGGTATGTGTGCACATGTGCCCTATCTAATGGACCCTGGTCTATATCTAGGTTCTATATCTTTGTTAGGAAGTATTCCACCTAAAATAGGACTAAGGAGTCCTATGTGCTAGGAAAAGTCTCACCAGAGTATTGGAGCTGGGGGTTGACATCACAGACCTGGCGTCTCTGGACAGAGTCCAAAGTGAAACATGTCAACGTAGTACTCTTTTCATTGATTTGGCTGAGATCAGTAGAAGCAGTATCAAATGGTATGGATAAAGCTATTTTTCATACATAGACTTCCTTATTTCTTTTCTATGTGTATGTATATAATATTTTGTTCTTTTCATTCTAGCCTTTTCCATTTCCTCTCTACTAATAACCAGGTTCCAAAATTGCATATAATACATTGAGAGAGTAAGAAGGAAAGCACTTATTTAATACTCAGGGCTCCCTTTCTGACTTTAATAAGAATGTTATGTCACTCAGAGAGTCATTTATATTATATAAATGTCCAGTGAATTTTAATTTTTGCATGTTTTATGAAGTCAGTGATGAATCATATATTGAAGTATGATTATCTTGATTTGAAATTTATTTCTTGAAACTAATAACTCTGATATAAAATTTACATATTCTTAGCTTTTTACTCCAGGTATAATTCATCTGGATTTTAAGTTAATTAAGCTTCAACCCCTAATTGATATCTTCATTTCATGATGTTGTTGAGTGTGTTACTGAAAATTAGTATCCTAATTTGAATTAACATTTCAGTCATATATTGCCAGAAATCAAGAGGGAAGGGGGAGATAAGGAGGGAGAGGGACACCTGCAACACTGCTTCACCACTCACAAAGCTTTCCCCCTGCAGGTGGGGACCAGTACTCGAACCAGGCTTCTTCAGCATTGTAACATGTGTGCTCAACCACACGCCCCACCATTCGCCCGCCCACCCAATTTTCGGTGCCTAGATTTTAACTAATAGAAAATTTCTGAGGGGCCAGCAAAGTTGCTCATTTGGATATTGCAATTATTTGTCATGTGCATGACTCATGTAGGGTTGAGTCTGGCCCCCACTGCATTGAAGGAGGCTTGCAGTCACATTCACTTTTTCTTTTTCTCTCTCTCTGCCTCTCTGTCCCCAAGAGAAAAGAAAATTTTTGAGAATCTCATATACTTTTTGATGTTTTGTTAAATAATTTAGATAGATAATATTTAGTAGTAGTATGATATGATTCAGAAACCTTGTAAGGATACACAGCTCTCATAATCTCTTCCCAAGTTGTAGAGTATAATACTTACACATTTTTAAGAGAAACACTTCTTCTAGCAGTTTTGCCCTTCTTCGGTAGCCAGTCAACAGTGTCAGGTTGAGCCTGATGTCTGCTTGTTGCTGGCTTTGAAAGTGACTGGGATCCATGTGGATTCAGTCGGCTAGGAAGGATCGTCAGTTTCCCCAATAAATGGGTACTCACGGGATGCACCACGAGAAGGTCGATCTGATGCATCCCAAGAGAAACACTGACTTTCACTTACAGGTCTAGGACTTCATCTCTTTTATAAGTTGTAATATGTGTATTCTACTGGGTGTACCACCAACTGACCCCTCTCTTACACTTTATTCTTTTACTGGACTTTCTAGAAAATTAAGTTTAAAGAGGATTATGATCATGCACTATAAGTCAGTGGTTAAATACCAGTTTGCAAAAGCTCTCTTATCACTGGAAATCTGGGTAGGTATTATTTATATGATTTTAGTAATTACATTAAGGTTCCCAGTACATTATGGCAAGTAATAAAAATAAACATCAGTCTGTGAATCTAACCATCATCAATTCAATTCAGTGAACTATATTACTGCTATTGTTTGAAGGAAAATATTCATATACTACAAAGTTACTTTGTAATCAAGTATAAGATATTGGCAAATCCATTTGAAGTTGGAACTCTCTTATATTCCTAAATCACATATAAATATACACACATTTTGAAAGTTATAAATATTTTAAGATTGTTTATTAATGAAAGAGATGGTGGGGGTGTAGAGAGAGAAAGAGAGAGAGAGATTGCACACATGCACTAGAGCACATGCAATTCCAGGGCTTGAACTTAGGACCTTATACTCTAAAATCCTAACACCTATACTAACCCCCTGCTGTGCTATATACAATTTCTTATTAAAGTTATCTCTTTTAGGTTTCTAGTGAGGGAATTATTATGGCTCTGAAATACTGGCTAAAAGCACTGAAGAAATATTGGCTTCCTATGTCTAGACTAAAATATCTGATATTGGTGTCAGCTTGATATTATGTCATATACTTTTTGAATCTCAAAAGATTTTTTTTCCTGTGGTTATAGTAGTAATCATATAAGAAAAATGCAAAGGAAGAGAGAGGTAGGTGGTGGCACATCCAGCTGAGCATATACATTACCATGTACAGAAACCTGGGTTCAAGTCTCCAGTTACCACCTGCAGGAGGGAAGCTTCAGGAGCTGTGAAGGAGGATTGCACATTTTTTTCTCTCTCCCTATTCCCCCTTCCCATCTAAATTTCTCTCTGTTTCTATCACAAGTAAATTAATATATTTTTTAAAAGAAAAAAATATTGAGGCTGGGTGGTAACGCAGCAGGTTAAGTACACATGGCACGAAGTGCAAGGACTGGTCTAAGGACCCCACAGGTAGTGAAGCAGGTCTGCAGGTGGTTATCTTTCAATCCCCCTCTCTGACTTCCCCTCCTATCTTGATTTCTCTCTGTCCTATCCAACAACAGCAATGGCAACAATAACAACAACAAGGGTAATAAAAAAAACAACAACAATGGCAACAAAATGTGAAAAATAACCTCCAGGAGCAGTGGATTCCTAGTGCTGGCACCGAGCCCCAACAGTAAATCCTGGAGGTAATATATGAAACAGTACAAAAACAGAAGGGTACAAAAATAATCCTCATAGTTCAAAACCTTGAGTCAGAGTCAGCTGCCATTATTTATTTTGTCAAATATATTTCTAGTCTTTATTTTTCCTATGTGTTTCTGTGTTTTTTTTTTCACATTTTGGATTAACATACCAAAAAAGAAATGTGTGACCAAAGTTATTAGAATCAGGAAATAAGCAGATTTCAAATTTGTATTATGCACATTGCTCTTCTATAAGTTTTAGAATGGTAAAAGCTAAAATATATCAGTAGGAATACATCAAACTAAAAAACTTCTTCAAGGCAAAGGGAACAATCATCAAAACAGTAAAGACCCCTAGCAGCATGGGAGGTAATCTTTACATTCTGTACAACCCATGGAGGACTAATAGCTAAGATATATTAATAGTTTACTTAAACACAGCCATTTTTTTTTAATGAGGAGAGGATTTTAATTGAATCTTTCATCAAAGAAGAGATCTAGAGGGCAAACAGACATATGAAAAAATACATAGTCACTAATTATCAGAGAAATGCAAATAAAGACAACAATGAGATATTATTGGATTGTCAGAAAAGTCGTGATGTATTTTTCTACTTTATATGCAAAAAATGCATCCTGGCTTTTCTGACAACTTAATACTTTGCACCTGTGAGTATGTAATACATTAGCAAGGACAGAAATGATAATTGTTGGAGAGGATGTGGGGATAAAGGAACCCTTTCATATTGCTGGTAGGAATGTAAGTTGCTCCAATCCCTGTGGAAAACAGTCTGGAAATTCTATAGCACACTAGAAATGTAAATATAATATGGCCCAAGAATTTACTTCCTGGGTATTTATTCAATCGAAGAAGAAATACCTATCCAAAGAGATATATGTACAACTATGTTCATAGCAGCTCAATTTTTATTGCCCAAACTTAGAAGTAATCCAGATACCCAATAACAGATAAATGGCTAAGAAATTTGTGATATATATATAGTCGGTTGTTAAAAAATGATAACGTCATCTCCTTTGCCTCACTTTGGATGGCTCTTGAGGGTATCAAATTAAGTAAGATCAGCCAAAAGGAGAAGAAAATTATCAGATGATCTCACTTATAGGTTGAACTTAAGAAACAGGGACAGAAAGGGAAAACACAAAGTATAACTTGGACAGGGTGTGATATATCGCAGCAAAGCAAAAGACTTTGATGTAGGAGGGAATGGGAAGGGGTAGAGAAGTCATTAGAGTCCTGATACATGATGGTGGTGAGGAACCAATGTGGTGATGAGATTGTTTTGCAGACGCCTATCACAGAATGAGAGATTGTACCCACGTTTCCACAACCGTGCTGTAAACTTTAAACCTCCCACAAATAAATAAATAAATAAATAAATAAATAAATAAATATTTAAAAAGGATAAGTTGGTATTCAAATTATCTGAGCAGTGGTATAAGATAGTAACATTTATTTCTATTTTATCTTACTATTAAACTTACTATCTTAACTGTTATGAATTACAGCAAACTAAAAGTTGATTTCTATTCATATTTTTTTCCTAAGGAGATATCCAAATAGCATGAAATTTTAATGTGATCGTGAGATTGCCTAAGAGTGTTCAAACTATTTTTAAGTCTTTAAAATAAAAATAATAGGGGAAAATAGAACCTATCTTTATCTACACCCAAGTTGGAAATTTTTCTTAGTCTAGTTATGTACAAAAGTATTTTCCTGTCATTAGAAATATCATGCATAACTCAATAAATTATACTATAAAATACTATTCAGCTCTATTCTGAATTTTTTTGTATCACTAAACTGTTTCTTTTTTTATGACTACATCATATTCTGCTCTTATTTTAATGGTTCAAAGATTTTTTTTTTACTGAAAAAAAATAAATTAAATTTCATCCTTGGGCTCCATGCATTTCATAGAATGAAATGATATGATATGCTTTTTACTTGATGTTTCAGTAGAATCTTCTGATTATATTAATCACTTCATCAATATTTCCCATCAAATTGTGGCAATTTTTTGTGATATTATTGTTATATCTTATTGTAATCATTCCATGGCCTGTTTTGGTCTGTATGGAAGGCTTTAGGAGAATGATTACCTATTCAAAACAAAAGCATATTTACAAAAAAGTTATTTTCCTCTGATGAGTGGTGTGCAATACTTTTCCTTCTCTTACTCAACTAGATGTTATAAGATCTCTTTTTTTTTTTTTTTTAACTTTCAGAAATCTAGTTTCTGAGTCCTCTAATTGTTCTCTCAAGGGTTTTCAGGGTCCATTGCTAAGCCTATAAAGTCGGGTACACAGCGGGTTAAGCACACGTGTCGTAAAGTGCAAAGACCAGCATAAGGATCCAGGTTCGAGCCCCTGGCTCCCTATCTGGAGTCGCTTCACAGGTGAAGCAGGTCTGCAGGTGTCTATCTTTCTCTCCCCCTCTCTGTCTTCCCCTCCTCTCACCATTTCTCTCTGTCCTATCTAATAATGACAACAACAATAACAACAATAATAACTAAACAACTGAAAAACAACAAGGGCAACAAAAGGGAAAATAATAAATAAATAAATAATCCATTCTCATGCTACCACTTGATATTTTCCGAAGTACATTGTACTTCAGAAAGTGCATTTGCCAATTCTGTCTCTTTTTAAGTTTTATTTATTTATCCATGATAAAGATAGGAGGAGAGAGAGAAAGAATCAGACATCACTCTGGTACGTGTGCTGCCAGAGATTGAACTCAGGACCTCATGCTTGAGAGTCCTGTGCTTTCTCCACTGTGCTACCTCCAAGACCACATCTTTGCCAATTTTCTTTGTAAAATTCTCCCCACGTTTTTTCTTGTGAGATTTTAGTTCTAAAATTCTAACCCTCCTTCTGAATGTCTTTCCTGTGTGATCCTAATTCTAACTGTAGTCTCTCATTGTATCTTCCCTTACTGATCGAATAGAGGAGGAATCTACTTTGAAGTCATACAGACTTGAACTCTATTTTGGCACAGTGCTTTATCAAATTGGTAGTTAAAAACTCTTAGTCCCATTTGCTTATCTGAAACATAAATAACAAGGTTAAAGGTAGACAGAGTACACTTTCATAGCTATTATACATATCCAGTTATGTAGGCACATTTAAATTCTAGACTCTTTCACCTCTAGATTCCTTATGATTCTGAATGGAAACATTAGTTCTTTTGTCTCAATTTTTCTATCTAGGAAAATAACAATAATGTATACCACAAGGTTTCATTTTGCTATTTTTTAAAAATCATCACTGGTATTTCACCTCTCCAAGCTACACCTTTTTCAGAAGCAAGAAAGAGAGAGGGAAAGACTCCATAGCTTTGATGCTTCCCCTAGTGTAGTGTAGGCTGAGCTTGAACCTGGGTTACCTGCATGGCACAGTAGGCAACCTTCCAGGTGAGTTATCTTATAAACCCCATTTTGGGATTTTGTAAAAAGTATTTCAAGTATCTACCACAGTACTTGTGGTAAATTTGGTGGATACTCAATAAATATTAGCAGATATATTCATTAAAGTGTTTATTATTATTTGCCTATTGACTAATTAATGGTGGCAGCTAGCATATTTTAACCTTTAATTATTAATAAATCATGGTGGAGACATTTATACATATTTATAACCCAGTGATTGGCTTCCTTAATGTTATTCATTTCCATACTCTTATACTCTAATTATTCAATTTTAAAAACAACAACAAAATTCATACTTTGCCTAATTTTAATCAGATTTTTTTTCTTTTTTCTTTATAAAAAGGGAATATTGACAAAACCATAGGATAAGATGCGTAAAACTACACACAATTCCCACCATCAGAATTCCATATCCCATCCCCTCCCCTGATAGCTTTTCTATTCTTTATCACTCTGGGAGTATTGACCCAAGCTCATTGTGGGGTGCAGAAGGTCTGGCTTCTATAATTGCTTCCCTGCTGCTGAACATGTCTCTCTCTTTCGCTAGTGGGGCAGGGCTCTGGGGAAGCGGGGCTCCAGGAGACATTGTGGCATTTATCTCTCCAGGGAAGTTGGTCAGCATCATGCTAGCATTTGGAACCCGGAGGCTGAAAAGAGTTAACATACAAAGCCAAACAAGTTGTTGACTAATCATGAACCTAAAGGCTGGAATAGTGCAGATGAAGAGTTGGGGGTCCTCCATTTTGTAGATAGCTAGTAGGCCTATTTTAGTTATATTCCAAAGGGCCCGTGACTATATTAGTTTTTTTTTCCATGAGCCTGAAATATGATATGCAGGTGGATCCAAGTTATTGTCTGGGGAGATGATATCATGACTGGAAAAAGGACCAGAAAGCTGGATCAGGGAAGAGAGTAGCTCCAAAATATGGGAAAGGTATATAAACATTGTCTTTTGTAAACCCCATCAATTTGATGTGATCTGGGGCCCATACTCAGTTTAGGAGACTATGTGACCTCTGCATCCCTGTAGATGTGAGCTCACATTCTGTGATCATGAATAGGAATGTTCCAAGTTGCCTCAATTTCAGGACTCATCTGCTTCAGATGGAACATAGAGTTTGTTGTACAGCCTCTTTTCGGAGGATGGAACATCCTCTACCATTGTTGATCCAAGTTGAGGGCAAGGTCCTATGGGAGCCCACAAAAGGGGTCTATTGTGTTGTTTCTGATATAGATGACCATTAACAATGGAAAGAGGGATTTATTTGAGATCTAGGCCCATCATGTCTGTTTGGGAATCTCAAGACTCCCCAAATAGGGCCCCCGCTGATGGGGTGGCCTGATAGTGACTAAAGAGTTATCATTAAAGTATGCCAGTCTTTTGCCCTTATTCAGCTTTTGCAGTCCTTGCTTTGATAAGGTTAGCTTTGGAGTGAGTGAGAGAAGTAGGTTAGGAGAGTATCTAAGTCTAATTAGATACTATTTCATTAGGAACTTTATACTGGCTCACTGTAGACTATTGTGTACTTTTGCTTTCAGGTATATATTTTGCCCCAATTTATGGATACATGTGAACATATGGCCTATCTCATGGGACCTGGTCTATATCTAGGTTTTGGGACTTTGTTAGGAAATGAACCTCCTGGAATGGAATTAGAGAATATTATGAAAGGAAAGGTCTCACCTGAGTAATGAGGCTGAAGGGTTGACATTCGATGCCTGACATCTCTGGATACAGTCTGAAATGAAGCATGCTGAGGCGGTACTCGTTGCCTTGATTAGGTTGGGATCAGTGGATGCAATATCATTTGGTATGAATTGAGAGAAGCATGCAGGAAAGTGAGCCCCACCCTAGAGGTACCAGGACTGCAGGAAATATAGGCTCTATAGAGGAAGTGGTAGGTTCTTGCTGTCTTAGGGTTTAAGAAGGCAATAGATAGCTATTGATATAATCAGATTATTTGGCAATTGGATTAACTTTGAAAATCCCTTTGTTAGGATTTGCTGCATCATACACAACATCACCATAATTTATGTCATTTAATATTATTTGTATATGTCTGTGCCACTGGTTGCTTCTGTTCTTCCTGGTCTAAGCTTTTAAGAGAGTCAACATATCAAAGACTCAGCCTGTGTTCTGTGCATTAAAAAGTTTGAGACATTCAATCAATTTTCCTCTCTCATATTAATTAAATAGTGATTTATATGATTACAAATTAATAGTAGTGTACATAAACACCATTCCAACCACCCAAAGGCTGTGTTCCATCCCATCCTCATCTCCCACCCCCCACCCAGTGAAGCCAAACATCTTCCCTCACCCTCAACCCAGAGATTTGTAGTTCTTTTCCTTTGGTTTGTAGTAGTTACTTATATTTTTATGTTCTTTATTTGGCATCATTTTCTCTTAATTTTTTTCCATCTGCTTTGCACCTATTCTTTTGCATATTGCTATTAAGTTTGGTAAAGTCTACTTATTTTTGCTTTTGTTACCTTATACTTTTGGAATGTTAGTTGTCAGGCAATGAAGGGGGAGGGAAAATGAAGAATTTCCAGTTAACTAATATAAATTTTGAGTTAATGTAAGAAAAAGTTCTAAACATCTATTTACACCATTGTGCCTATAGTCAATATACTGTACTATATATTTAAAAATATGTTGAAGATATGTTAAGTGTTCTTGTCACAACTTAGGAAGGATGGAAGTATGGAAGGGAAGATGAAGATGAGAAAATAGAAGGATAAAAGAGTAGGTAAAGAAAAAAGAAAAGTTTTTACTGGCAATGAATCATATCCTACCGTTCTTATAATACATGGTGTTCAGTAGCCCTATTGACAGATATATTCTTGATTTTACTATGCATTTTTATGACAACAAAACAGTATATCTGCATGATAAATTCCACTATTAAGCTCAAGTTCCAAAATGCAAAATAGAAATTTAGTATGTTTATAAAGTAACTTATCATACAATCTAGGCCATATGAGATATTGAATAAGTATTTGTTAAATATACAAATGAATTGATATGCTTCAAGTCCAACTGAATCAGTTCAAATTCTATATAAAGTGCTAATGTATGGCAAGCACTGTGGATCTAGGAACACTGAAGGGAACATAATATCTCAATCCTTAAGGATCTTACATTCTACTATATAAAAACCCACAAAATGAATTTAATATCTACATATATTATGTTCTATGTAGTAAGTTCTATGGGCAATGTAGATCAGGGTAAAAACAAAGGGCATATAGGAAATTCTTTATGTATTAATTATTATGTATACAAACAATCTCAAATCTTAATGTCAAAATAGTTACCATGATATTTTATCACAATCCTGTAGCTTAGATAGCTGGTTGGTTCTTCTGTTCTCAACTACTGTTATTCATGAAACAGCAATCAGCTGGCAGATCAACTTGTGACTGATGATCTAATATGACCTCACTTGAATGTCTAGAGTGGTACTAATCTCTTATTCTCCATGAGACTAGACTGGGCTAACTTTAATAATAGCAGAAATTTAAGATGAGTGGAGTAGAAATTATTGGACTTCTTGAAATCTTCATTCAGTAGTTATGCATCACTTTAATTTCAATCTTCTTATTAAGTCAATTATTATTTCTCCCTTTTTTTTGCCTTGGCTTTTCATTGTTTTTGTAGTGACTATTGTTGTTGATGATGCTTTATAGGACAGAGAGAAATGGAGAGAGGAGGGGAAGACAGAGAGGGGGAGAGAAAGAGAGACACCTGCAGACCTGCTTCACTGCCTGTGAAGCAACCCCCCTGCAGGTGGGGAGCCAGGACTTGAACTGGGATCTTTGCACGCTGGTCCTTGCGCTTTGTGCCACATGCACTTAACCCACTGTGCTACCGCCCAATCCCCGGGGGAGTTATATTCTATATTAGGCCTCACTGATAACATCTGTGGCAGGGTAACATGAACAGAGATCTACATGAAATAATGAATAAGCAGTGATTAGCAGAAGTGCATTCTGGCTCAATGAATTGCTTGCACAAAATGCCAAAGTGAGACAAGTTGGAGATCAATGTGGTTTAAAATTATGGGCAAAGACAATATTTGTAAATGAAATTAGAGCAGCAATGGCAAGCCAGATTTTATAGGTTCTTGTAGACCATTGTAAGGGTTTGTTTTTTTTTATTCCAAGTATACTGGATGACCTTTTGATCAGTTCTGGAAAGAGTGACATGTTTTAATCTGTGTCATCTAGGTCTTTTAAACTGTTGTATTGAAACTGTACATGGCAAGAAATTAAACATGTAGCCCAGTTATGAGAGTTATCTAGGCAAGAGATAACGGTGGCTCTGAATAGAAGGGGGAAAAATCTGACAGCACTTTCTGGAATAATTTATAGAAATTATTAGGTAGAAAGCATACACTTGGATTGTGTGTAGTCTTCCCAACCATATTATCAGTGTCTTTAATGGGAAAAATGGTAATTGTATGTATTTTATTTATATGGACCTTAAGAAGTATTCATTAAATAATTATTAACTGGTTAGTGAAAACTCAAGCCTCACTACTGAATTGAACACTATCACTAAAGTGTGTGGAGTTTTTTCAGAGTTCATTGTCAAATGATGTTTATAGGCCAAAAGCAAGTAGAAAAACCAATCAATTCAGCAGTTACACATAATTTTAATTGCATTCTTCTGATAAAGTCAATGTAGAATCTTACCAAGATTTAAATGAAGAGGTAATAAGCTCTACTCTTGGATTAGTAGAATTCTACAAATTATTCTAGAACCAATTAAAATCCATTGGCACTCTTCAGACTGCATTTCTGCTCTATGCTAAAGGACAATTAATTGATTAGTACTAAGACAATCTGTCTGGATCCAGGAATATTAAACTCTCTATAAAGAAAAATAAAGTCTTGTGTAATTCCTAAATAAAGACCTTACTGAAGTGAGAGAAGATGACTTATGTCATGAAACGTTAGTATACACAAAGAAAAAAAAAAAGCAGACTGTAAGTCATAATGTAGGGCTGTTTATGTTTGGCTAGGTCATATTTTGTTAAATTTATGACACTAGGGCTTCAATATTTGTGAGTATGTGCACAATATGCAAATGTTACAATAATTTTATATAGTACGTTCATTACCTTCTGTTTAAAAGCAAATCACAATTAAAGTTAGCATTTAAAAAATCTCTGATCTAGAAGTGCAAAACCCAGCTTTGCTTCTCACTCCTTTGCTTAAAACAAGTTTCTTAGATTCACTGCACTTCATGTTCCTCATCTGCAAAACTAAAGCTTTGGGATATGTCAGTGGTTCTCAAGCCCACCTGCACATAAGAATTATCTAAGATCTTTAGAAAAGTAACCATGCTTGGTCCCCTCCCACAGGGTGTAATTTTAAAGGTCTTCCGGTAATTTTAATGTATAGCAAGTGCTGAAAACCAGTGGGCTACATGATCACTTAGTTTTCTTCTAGCAAAGCTTTCTAATTTCATGATTCACCGTATTTTGACATAGTAACAGTTGCTAAAGATAACAATGTGCTCATTATTTACAATGTCCGGAAGAGTAAAAATTACACTCAAAGACCATTTTTACTTAAAATTAATGTTTCTTAGTTGTACCCCAAAGTTGTCTGTATTATGAAAATTCTTCAAGAATCATCTCTTTATATCTATTTACTCATCCCTCATTTATGTGTAATATGTGTATTAAAATAGTATAGATTTACCAATTCTTAAAAGTTAACTGCTAATGATTGGAATTCCTTTCTAGTCACATACATTGTAAGGATAGCTAGCATACTAGAAAAGTATGTGTACATGTTAAAACATACAGTCGTAGCTATTTTGAATTAATAAACCCTGTTAGATGTATATATTTATAATAAGCTCTTTGCATGCTGATTTATTAAAAATAGTTTAGTAAAAGGATGATTTAATTGGAATATATAGTTATATTAGTATTTCAGTAGAGAAAAGCCTGATTCATATAAACATTTGAAAATATATTTCTGTTATCATTTTTACTGAGTAATCTTTTATTGAAATTAATATATATCATTACTTTTATTTTAAATATTAAAATATTTTATTATTTACAACTGCCATGAAATCAAGAAAAGAATCCAATGTTCCACTCAGATCCAAAAGAGACTATTAGATTCTTACAAAATTGGAGAAAGTCCTCAAATAAATGTTAAGCCTGGAAGAAATAGATTGTGTGCCATATTTTTATGGAATTTTGTGTATGTGGGTATGCACTTTTGAATACTTGGGACAGGCAGACTTGTTCCTTCTTTTAGCTAGTCTAATAATAGGAAGAAGGGAGAGAGGTAGAGATGACAGCTCACAGTTAATATGGTGAATGTAGGTGTAGCCAACAAAGACTATTCTAGTTGTATGAGATTTTTGCAGACCTAGTTATTTTTGAGTATTATTTGAAAAAATAAAGCTGAGCAAAAATACTGAGAAAGAAACATGATTTTCAGCATAATGTGTGTGTTGTATCATTTTGTATTTGCTTTTGACATTGTCAGTCTGTTGTATCCTAATGTTCATAAGTATTTCACTGCATTTGTCCTGCTGATAACAACCTAGAGCTAATAACTAAGGATAATTCACACATATGCCATTAATCTTATCATGCTGAGGTGTCTCATTGGAAGAATAATGTTACTGCTAGAATAGTCCACATGGTTAAAAATCTTATTCTGTGCAGACTGGAGAAACTGCTTTGCCTCACATTAACTCTACACTTAAATCAGTTTGCTTTACAAGGTATCCCTGAAATCAATCAGATACATATATCATGCTTTCAAAGAATTTTGTACAGTAGGAAATGTTTAAGAATACAAGTGACATGTTATAGATGTTGTAATAGTAACATATCTGAAAGCATTTTTGAGCTAAATTACATGTTTATCTAACTTTCAAAAGGTTTAAAAATCAATATAAAATTTAACATCAAAGTGATTTCATGCTAATATTACCCAATTTGGGGAGTAAACAGTTATAGATGTTAGTAGTTACTCCTTCCTCATCTTATTCATCTGCTTCAAATACTGATAATCTGCTATTAGATGTACCATTTTATATTTTTATATTTTCTCAAACTGTAAAGAATACCAGTCTGTACAGTAAGTCATATATAACCTATTAGTTTAATCAAATAAAGTGAGCAAAGGAAGTACTTTCAGAGAAAAGTAAAAACAGAGGTTTACATAGCCCTAGGAAGGAACCCATGAAAAAGGTTTCAGTGAGATTAGAAGTATTTTAATCTTGGGGATGGAGTGAAGGATTGTGTACCATGGAGACCATAATCATCTCTTTTCTTATTTTTTTCTGGGGCTATGCTAGGCCAGCAATTCAATTGTTGACTTTAAAAAAAACCAATCATAAAATTTACATGATCTCTAGAATCTTGCAAAAATATTGAACATTGTCTTTATATCTTATAGGTTTATTTCGTTCTTGAGGAAACTTTATTTACTTGATGAATGTTAATGTATAACTTTGTATCATGTCAGTTCTTATTTACAATGAAATTTTTTCCTTATTAAAGACTTTGAATTGGCTTATTGGTAATGACCACATAATGAGAAAATTTAGGTACTGCAGCTATGAGGTAGCACAATGGATAAAGCACTGGACTCTGAGTATGAGGTTTTTAAGTTGGATCACAAGCATCATATATGCCAGAACCATGCTCTGGCATATTCTCTCTCTCTCTCTCAGAAAACTTAAAAAAATAATGAAACTTTAGTACTCTCCATCTTGATAACAGATACTGAATTAAAGTAAAGGGAACATCCAGGATGAATAATGCAGATGTTATGTTTTAAAACATGTCAGATTCACTTAACTGTATCTTTCCTCTTTAAACTTTTATAAAATGAGATAAATGTTTTTCATTTGACCATAATGGTGTCACAAGAAGACAGGAAACACCTAGTTAAATAAACCAAGTTCTGATTAGGCAGAGTTGGAATTTAATAGTGTTGTAGTTTAAGATACAACTGATTTTGTTTGACATGGTGACATAGCATCATCAAAAAAAGGAAAGAAAAAAAACTCAATAAGTCTTGAATTGGTTAATTTAAGTGGACTTAAGTATAATTTATATATATATATATATATATATATATATCTCAAATAGTGTTATTTTTAAACAGAAGCTGTAATTAATATTTTGTACCACAAATATTAATGATATCAAAACATTAATATTAAAGAATACATTGCTTCTGGATACTAAAAGGGAGTAGTGTGAATTATATTCTATACCTCATCCTGGAAGTCTAACTGTCATAGAGAACTCTCACTGAAATTTCTCAGAAATAGACTGCATGCATATTTAACTCAATAGCTTTAGGCTTTCAGAAAGGGAGGAGGTGAAATCAAAAGTGCCATATTAAAATTAGAATCAAGTTTGATGTTGTCCTCTTTGAGTTTTAAAGTAATTTCTAACACAGATAATAACTAAGTCTGGAATTTGAACACACATATGCACTGATTTGCTACTTGGAGAGTTTCAGTACCTGTGGGAGGAAAGGTGACAATTGGTGCATTCAGTATATAGCACTGTAAGGATAATAAAGTGGATTGGTTGAAGTACAGCTTCCCCCCCCCTTCCTCTTCCTGTAGAGTAGTTCAGATGAAAGTGCGCCTTGTAGTAGGGTCTATCCTCCCCCTCACCCCCACCCCCAGAAGAGTAGGTTGATACCATTTTTATTCTTCTGCTGGGGTGGGAAATAAAGCACATGCTTTAGAATGTTGAATGGCTACACCAACGAGAAAATTGGAACAGACCCTCTTCTTCCTACAGGACTTTAGGGGTGGGGTTATTCCTCCTAAATGTTCTTGCAGACTAGAGACTAGCTTAATGCTTATCCAGAGCAAAGCAGCGGGCGAGAGAAAGAAATGTCAAGGGTTTCAGAGACGCACTGTGCTGAGTGAAGTGTGGAGTGGGAAGCTTATGTCTGAATCCCACCCCTCTCCTGGATACCAGGCAAAGGCTGTAAGAGTCGGAACCAGCTGATGCCGCTGCTGCTGATGCTTCCCGTTTCCAGGGTGAATTTTTCACAGCAGCTAATTCTAAGGGGAGAAAAAAAATCCCCTACCAGCAGCAGATAGTAGAAAGATCCTATCACCCAACTCAAGCTATGTAACCTTTTAGGCAGGCTTCTTAGAAAATTCCGCAATTTAAAAGCCAGCATTCACTATCCAAAAATACAGGACGAAAATCAGAGCTAGTATGGAAATATGAAAAGCCTCTTTACATTCAGAGTGTTTGAAACGATCCGATGAACATACGAAGTGACTGCCAAAGCTCTGGCGGCTGCCCCTGCCGCCGCTGCCACCACTGCTATTCCTCGCAGAGGGCTGGACAGCGGTAGTCCGGGTTTCAGCACCTCCGGCGCTGGACAGCTCTCTGCACGTTGCACCGCCGCCTGCTTGCTTTTTCCAAACACTGCCTTTGCGTTACTGGAGATGCATCTAAATTGCGTCCTGTTCTACAACAAGTAGAATTTTCCTTTTTTCCTGTACGGGAATTACAGTAGACGATTCTTTAAATTAAACTGCATTTTATTCTTCTCGGATTTGACTCTCAGGCATATTTATCCCGATTTTCCCCCCTTTGCAGGAACGAGTCTTTGGGAACGTGGTCTACCCAGGGATGTAAAACTGTGCTTACTGATGCATCCCATACGAAATGCTTATGTGATCGTCTCTCTACCTTCGCCATTTTGGCTCAGCAACCTAGAGAAATAGTAAGTAACAAAGGGAAAACACAGCTTTAATGCAAAGGCAGGGACATTGTGGCGAGTGTTTCTCCAGGGAACTGCATTTTAAATTGGGAAATGGAAGATGTTGCAGGGTGGCAAAATTGGGTTCATCTCCTTAGCTACAGTAGTTTAGTGGAATGAATTCTAGTTGGTGTGCTGTAACAAAATTATACTCAATTTTATGTCTTCTAACTTGAAATTTCTGTAACATAGTTTTTAAGATGTACTCCAACCATATTATAAATATGCTGCAAACTTTCAAGTAAAAATAACTGTCAACTTAACGTTTATTTTAGAATAAAAAAACTGGGTGAATTTATGGAGATACTGTTAGTAGTAGAATGAAGACCCCTACACTACAGCCAAATATATTGCATATCTGCATTGGATATTTTTTTGTACAGTTTTTCTGGAGTGTCCTTGTATATTTATTTTTAAAATAGTTTTCAAGAATGATTATACTATCAGAAATTGTAAAAATGTGTTTCTTAAAAGTATATGGGATTGTAAACATAGTTTCTAAAATAGCTGTAAACTGTTTAAAATAAAAATAAAATCCCCAACGAGTATTTGAAAAATTATTTTAAAAAGTGCAATGCTGAAAAATAATTAGGTGTTCTTTCTGTTTAAATTTGGCCTAAGTATATCACTCTTCTTACTTGTTTTGATAACAAAAAATACCTGACATAATATAATGTGCTTATCAAGATTTTGGAAAACACTTGATCATTGATTGTATTTTTCTTCAGACTTCTGGCATTAAAAAAAAAAAAAAGAAAAACAACAGACATCATTAGTTAGTTTCATGTTGGAGAATAAGGAGAGAACCATCTCAGATCAATGACTGCTTAGAGCCTTCACATATCTTTTAAAAGATATAAGGCTTGATTTTTCAAGGTCAAGTATTTATAAACTGGTCATGGCATTGTGAAAATTATCTCTACATATTTTGCTCATTTAAAAATAATCACAGAATATATTGTAAGATAATGAATTTGAAATTTGATTTTATTCATTATCCTTATAGAGCCCAAGAAGTAAAATTAAATACTTCAGTTAGAAAAAAGTTGTCGAAAAAAAAAAGTTGTCAAAAAGTCAAAAACTTTGAAATTTTTTCCATATTTAGGTAAAAGATTTAAGTGCCACAGTGAGTTGCAAATGGGAAGAGCAAAGTAAATTAGGCCTAAATACATATTGTGAAATAACTGAGTTGTAGTTGAAAATGAATGGTGCTTCAAATTTCAACTAAAGAAAATTTACCAAGTGACTGTTGATTGAGTTGTAGTTTTAATTTTATATATGTTAGAAAGCCATAGGTGGATAATGCCAAAATCAAGTACTTAAACTCAGAGGCCTTTGATACTTCACAATGGAGGATGGGGACTAGAATTAGTCATTTTGGATGTTGAGAATTTGTGAACAGAGTGGTTACTGGGTAATTATCTGGTAACTATAACAACTATATTGGCTGTTGTTGAGTGCTGTAGTTTTGCTGAGTTTAGAAGTTATTTTTAGAGGATTAAAAACTTTTCTTCCTTTCTAATTTTTTTCTTTTGTTTAATTTACAGATCATGGAATCTTCTGGTGCACCTTCAGTTACCCTAATAGTAGGCAGTGGCCTTTCTTGCTTGGCTTTGATCACCTTAGCAGTTGTCTATGCAGCATTATGGAGGTATGTAATCACTTAATACACTTGAAATAGGAGGCTTTGCTACTCACAGTTAAATCAGCAAATGGTAGCAACTATCTCCTCTTGTTTTTTCTTAATTGTTTACTAGTTTTTTTATAATGGTTAACAAGATTAAAAGATTGCAAGGCTGTAGTTCGATACTGAACCCAATACCAACATTCTGTGATCCCCTCACCACCCCACAGACCCCAAACCTATAATATCCACCATAGATCTCACACAGTTTTAGAGATAGTTTGAAGTTTATTTTGTTGGGTTTTTTTTGCTTCCCCCCCCACAAATTTTTATGTTTAAATTTTCTAATGGACTAAAGATAGTTTTTATAAGAAATTTGTAATTGTAATTTAAATTTTCTAATGGACTAAAAATAGTTTTTATAAGAAATTTGTAATTGTAATTTAAATTTTCTAATGGACTAAAAATAGTTTTTATAAGAAATTTGTAATTGTAATCTTTGAACTATATTAAATTAATTCAATAATAGTAAACACATATAGTGTGTTTATCTGATTTTTAAAAAATCTTGTATTATCCTGTGATGAGAAAATAAATAAAATACACTCACTTATTCATGCACACCTTTCTTCCCAAATCAACTGATGGCTACCTTCAACAAGTTATTCACTTACCTCAATCTGGTACTCTTTCAACTAAAGTTCAGTGCAATTATTTTTTCATTTTTCCCAGTTACTATTGATCTGGTGACTTAGTACAGTGAAATTAATTTTTCTTTTATAGAAAAGTGGTTTCCAAATTCTTAACTTCAAAACCTAAGATATAAATATGTTCCACACAACTAATGTAATATTCTAGAATATTCATGCATTAAAATAGAAACACTTTCTCAAGAAAACTTTTCATGTTGAATATTTCCAGTAAGTCAAATCTGAACAAATTGAGTCATAAAAATACATAAACCAGGGAAAAATATAGACTTTTCTACAGGTTTTGAAATTGAATCTTCTTGATGTTACCTTAAAATTTGCTATATATCTAAGATTTAACCTCATTCTTTTTTTTTTTGCCTCCAGGGTTATTGCTGGGGCTCAGTGCCTACACCTCAAATCCACTACTCCTAGAGGCCCCTTTGTTGCCCTTGTTGTTGTAGCCTTGTTGTGGTTATTATTGTTGTTGTTGATGTCGTTCATTGTTGGATATGACAGAGAGGAATGGAGAGGGGAAGAGAAGACAAAGAGGGGGAGAGAAAGATAGACACCTGCAGACCTGCTTCACCGCCTGTGAAGCGACTCCCCTGCAGGTGGGGAGCAGGGGGCTCGAACCAGGATCCTTACGCTGGTCCTTGAGCTTTGCGCCACGAGTGCTTCAACCGCTGCACTACCGCCTGATCCCCAATCTCATTCTATTAATTAGGATTAGATCTGTGAGTTATTTTAGGTTTACTCACATATTAGTAAGTATATCATTAAATTTTCAGATATCCTAGTAGATTTTGAAAATGTTGTATGTGATAACATTTCACGTTCATTTAGTTATAATGTCCAGAGTTTAAATATTAATAATTCCTGAATATTATGACACTGAAATTGTAACACTACCCAGTTTTCATATTCTTTATTTTAAATAAAAGCAATTCATCTGAAAATATAACAGTAATGTAATAAGAAAATGTCATTTGACTTAACTTAAAAAAATCATTATTTTCCATTATATGTTTCACTCTTTTGAGGACAAGAATTAATTATCCGGGATATGAAATTGTCCAGGATGTTAAAATGCCCATGTTTCATTAACAAAATTCACACATTGGCATAGGTCCAAAATAGAGGTGCTGGCTTTCTGTAAAGGGGTTATTTGGTAGTGAAATACTGAAAAAGTAAGGCAATCCAATAAAATATGGTCAAACCCCATGAACTGAAAAACATGCTTAGTCTAGGTGTGGCATTGTAGACAGAAAAAAAGTTAAGAATCAAAATTTAAAAAAGATTGGTAAGATTCATCTTGTTTTTTCCCTCAGACCTTTATCCTTAAGAATAGCACTTTCTAGAAAACGATACTATTGTACTGCCAGGATATTAGGTAATCACAATAACATCAAAAATCATACACACTAGAATATTTAGATCTGTGTTCCATTTCTTGGTACTTAAAATTCAGGCACCGATTCTACTTTTTAATTTTCCCCCCGTACATATGACAAACTAACACTAGCAGAAATATTGCCAATATAAAGTACATATAAAAGTTACCAAAGGCATAAATGATTTATTAGCACAGTCTGGCAATCTATTACAACAGTTTTCTTAAACTCACAAAACATCTAAGAAAATAATCTGTCAAAACTTGACATGAAACTGAGAAATATAGGTCAGAATATTATGAAGGAGCAAAATTTTGCATTTCTAAGAGTTGGTGCCCCCCAATTTACTGTATACCAATAGAAGAATTGAAGGTAATACTAATAGTGTATAAAAATTTAAGACCCATAAATTATGAAGTGACAAAAGAGCATGAAAAATTCAACGTATTTTTATTGTTAGGGAGGATATTTTTATATTTATTTACTTCCTTTTGTTGCCCTTGTTGTTTTTCATTGTTGTTTACAGTTGTTATTGATGTCATCCTTGTTGGATAGGACAGAGAGAAATGGAGAGGGGAGGGGAAGACAGAGGGGGGAGAGAAAGATAGACACCTGTAGACCTGCTTCAATGCCTGTTAAGCGACTTCCCTGTAGGTAGGGAGCCGGGGCTTGAAGCGGTATCCTTCTGCCGGTCCTTGCACTTTGTGCCATATGTGCTTAACCCACTGCGCTACCGTCAGACTCCCAAATTCAACAATTTTATAAACAAAATTCATTTTGTAACATTACTACATGCATTTTAATGAGGGCAATGGTAGCTTATAGTACAAATATTACTGTATATTAATGCTTTTTTCCAGTTAAAAAGTTCAAGTTTTAAGATTTCCTAATGATTTGTAAAATGTATGAGCACTAAAATTAGTTTGAAGATAATATCCAATTATAAATTTGTTAATCTTCCATGTAGTTAGAAATATTCATAAAATATTAATAAACTATGCTCTCTTCATGTACAGATATGTTCTGTAGAGTGGTATAGTCACATCAGCGACCATCTGAGCATAGATTTTTAATTGTTTTGAAATAAAGCATTCAAATTTTACTTAAATGATAATCAAACATATCTTTTAAAATTTTTGAAAATTGAGATATTGTATAGCAACGTTAAAGCAAAAATTCAGCTCAGTATAAATGAAAATAGATCCCTTAGGTTTAATATATGTATATATATGTATATATATATGTATTCTTTATTTAAAATGATTTTTGGATCTTATTATTTTTTAAATATTTAATTATAAAATGGAAACACTGACAAGACCATAGGATAAGAGGGGTACAGTTCCACACAATTCCCACCACAAGAACTCTGTATTCCACCTTCTCCCCTGATAGCTTTCCTATTCTTTATCCCTCTGGGAGTATGGACCCAAAGTCATTATGGGTTACAGAAGGTGGAAGATCTGGCTTCTGTAATTGCTTCCCCGATGAACATGGTTGTTGACAGTTCGATTCATATTCCCAGCCTACCTCTCTCTTTCCCTAGTGGGGCAGAGCTCTCAGGAAGCAGGGCTCCAGGACACATTGGTGGGGTCATCTGCCCAGGGAAGTCAGGCTGGCATCATGGTAGCGTCTGGAACTTGGTGGCTGAAAAAGGAGTTAACATACAAAGCCAAACAAATTGTTGACTAACCATGAACCTAAAAGCTGGAATATTGCAGATGAAGATTTGGGGTCTGCATTTTGGAAATAGCTAGTAGGTATATTTTAGGTATATTCCAAGGGGCCCATGACTTTATTAGTTTTTGCCTGAGCCTGATATCTGATATTCAGGTGGACCTAAGTTACTGTCTGTGGAGATGATGTCACAGCTGGAAAAAGGGCTAGAAAGCTGGGTCAGAGAACAAAGTAGCTCCCAAATATGGGAAAAGTGTGTAAATAACGTTGATCGTAAACCCCATCGATTTGATCTGGAGCCCATATTCAGCTTAGGAGCCTATGTAACCTCTACATCCCTGTAGGTCTGAGCTTCCATTCTGTGGTCATGAGTAGGAACGTTCCAAGCTGCCCCAATTTTAGGACCCATCTTCTTCAGGTGGTAGATAGAGTATGTCATCCAGCCTCCCTTTGGAGGATAGAACGTTCTCTACTTGTTGATCCAAGTTGAGGGCAAGGTCCTATGGGGGCCCACAACAGGGTCCATTATGTTGTTCCTGATGGAGATAATAAGTGACAATGGAAAGAGGGATCTATTCAAGTTCTAGGCCCATGATGTCTGAGGGGAATTCCAGGACTTCCTGACTAGGTCCCCAGCTGATGGAGTGGCCTGAGAGTAACTAAAGAGTCATCATTAAAGTATGCCAGTCTCTTGCCCTTATTCACCTTTTGTAGTCCTTACTTTTTTTTTTTTTTTAAGGCTTTTAAAAATATTTATTCTCTTTTTGTTGCCCTTGTTTTTATTGTTGTTGTCGTTGTTGGATAGGACAGAGAGAAATGGAGCGAGGAGGGGAAGACAGAAAGGGAGAGAGAAATATAGGCACCTGCAGACCTGTTTCACCGCTTGTGAAGTGACTCCCCTGCAGGTGGAGAGCAGGGGGCTTGAACTGGGATCCTCACACTGGTCCTTGTGCTTTGTGCCACGTGGGCCTGGCCCACTGCACTACCGCCTGACTCCCCTAGTCCTTACTTTGATAAGGTTAGCATTGGAATGACTGAGGGAAGTGTAATAGGAAGTAGGTGAGGAGAGTAGGTCTAATGGATCTTATTTTTTACTCCTGGTACTGGTTAGCTTTCTCTTCTGTAATATATGATATAATTGGGACCTCTGACTAACTATTTCTCAAAACTGAAGATACAGAAAGAACTTTAATAATATTACCATCCAAAGAGTGCTTCTAGTTGGAAAGACCACAACTGCTATAGAAAGTGATTCCATGTTCTATTACAAATTGAACAGTTTCAAATCTATGAGTGTCTTTTTGTATCTGTCATTCAGTAACTTACTACCAGGTACAATAAAGCAAAATAGCCGTTACCCTTTCAGGCTAAACAGCTTGTAGAACATTTGATTCTGTTTTCTCCATGGCTTATATTCTTAATGCACTTAAAAATTATGTAACAGACTAGATATAAAACTTCATAAGAATAAAATATGGCAAAAGAATAATTTTTTCTTTCCTAGTAGTGAATGATCTTCAATGGACTGAATTACCTTTTGGAGATAAAGATTCTTAGTCTTTTTCCTCTCTCTTTTTTTTTGGGGGGTATAGCTATTCAGTAAAATAACACTATTAATTGTAACAGCTTAGTTGCATAAAAATATTCTAGTTGATAAAATGATACATTAATGTGTTCATGGTTTCATGAAAATTACAACTTTCTAACAAATAAGAAAATATTTTGGAATCTGTGAGAGATATTTCATAGTCTCAGTTTTTTATTGACCTATATAGAATGAAATATATATACAAATCTAGGAAGGAAATCATACTAATTTATATAGTTACAATTAATTTTTATTCATAATAAAACAACTAAACTGATAACAGATGTGTAACTTTGGCTCTTTTGAAGATATCATGTTTCCCATAGTAATGTCCAAAGATAAAAGAATTCTAAAGGTATCTTGGACATGCCATCCCATAATTAGATTGTATAACCTTTATTTTAAAAAAAAATCTGCCTTTTTATATGATTTCTTCTCTAAAACCTAACATTTTAATGTATTATATTCTGGATAAATTATATCAATTTGTATAATAATTTCATATAATTCTTCATTTTATGTTGAATGTTAAAATTTTTCATTCTTTTCTTTCTGGCTAGGTACATACGCTCTGAGAGGTCTATAATTTTAATTAACTTCTGCTTGTCTATCATCTCATCAAATATCCTTATACTGGTTGGACAGACTCAAACACATAACAAGGTATGACTAAAATTTAGAGTTATTTTCTTTGTGTGTTTAAGTTTTGACAGAACTGACTGTGTTGATCATTTTCTTTTCTAAATAAAGTGGGCAATTTCTAGCATAATTACTTGAAAAAGCAAAATATCTCTAAATAACCTAATCTGGGCCAGAAAATCCTTCTCAGTTTATATACCTGAAAGTTGAGAGACTTGCTTGTAATAGCAAAGATATGTGTTTATTAATTGTATCAAGTTCAACGACTCAGGACTTCAAGCAGCACAAATTTTGATTCATTATCCTAGTTACAATAGAATTGTCTGTTTTGGTTTAATTATTATACTGATTCTTAGAAACCAACTATAAATAAATAAATAAATTGCTTTAAAATGTGTATACTCTTGAAATTCCACCTCCCAAAATGTCAACAGTAATCTAAGAATAGTAGGTGAACACAACCCTGAACAGTGAAAGTCCTGTTTATATGAATTGATCTGAGTTGAAATGTCTGGCTTTTTTTTTCTTTTTAATGACTATCAATTTATTGACAAATTTCTCAGAGATAGTTTCAAATACAACTGTCTTGAATTAAATTTTTCCAGCCTCAGAAGATTTCTGTTAAATACTGCTTTAATAATAGTTGTTGATCAAGCTTACACTTTTCATTGTTTTTATTTTCAAATAATAAAGCTAAGAGTTGAACTTTTTCATCATAAGCCATGAATTTAAAAAAAGCAAAAATTTAAGTAAGTTACTTATATGTTAGATACTTGTAGAACATTTACTAGTTCTGATGTTAGTATTTTACTACTAGGAGATGACATTAGAGAAGTTTTATGAATAGGCTTTGTTTCATTATTCTATAATATTAAAATGATTAATTCCCACCCAAAGAACTGATTGATTTTGTTAAGACATAGGAAACTGCACAGGTAATCTGATATATTCTTCTGGAACCATATAACACCTATAAGGACCAAATAAAAATTGCTACCCTATGAAAGGTCTGTCAGAAGGAACAGTCATTTATATGCATTTTAATATTTAATGTTAATCCTCTTCTTTTATGTTTTTTTTCCATTAGTTAAGGTGAAAGAATATGTTAGGTATTCTTTGTGACTACTTAGCATAAATTTAAAAACATATATGAGAAAAGATAAAATAAGAAGGGTAAAGAAAAACTGAAAAAAAAAAATGAGGGGGATGCCAGTTGGGATTGAGAAGGTAAAACATGCAGCAGCAGAGGATAAAATAAGAGTAAACTAAGGGTAAGTAAGCTAAAGATGTAAGTGAGAGGGTATAGAAGTGGACAGAATATTGAACTGTAAACCCTTCAGGATTCTCAAGTTACTAAATTTACCATTCTCTTTTGTCTATCTGTTGGTTCATTTAATAGTTAATACCTTGTCACAATAATTTGTCCTTAAACTTCTGAGAGGGGAAGAAGAACTCTCTTCTAAAGTTAGAATTAGTGAGTTTGAGAATTTCAAAGTTTGAGCTAGAGTTAGCTTGAGCTCATACTTTGTTTTATCCACCATAGCTGTTCTTCCTGTCATTTACTACCCTTTGAACATTCTTGAGTTCTGTCCCTTACTAGGATATGGAAAATCACATAGTCTTCAGTAAGAAATATACATTTATTTATAAAATGCAATGTGTCAAAGTTTTTGCCAGTTCTGAGGAAATCGGTAAAACAGTGGAACATTCTACAAGGTTTATTACATATTTTAGTACATATAATCTAAATCACTGTGGTCTGATAGAAGTCTATACAAATCATAAAGTTTAGGAGTCACTTAAAATAATAAGTAAATGAAATTAATTTTAACTGTAACTAAATCCTACAGTGATAATTTTAACACTTAGCGTTTAAATGCTTATACAACATTGAACAATATTTACATTGATTTTTTAGAATCTGATATGTGTATTTATACTTGGAATACATCTCTGGTTGTGAATATAGCATAATGGCTATGCAAAAAGGCTTTCGTTTCTGAAGCTTTGAGGTCCCAGGTTCAATCTCTAGAATCACCATAACCCAAAGCTGAGCAGTGCTCTGGTAAAAGGAAAAAAAAAATCTCAATTTAGTCTAGCTATATTTCAAGTGCTAAGTAGCTATGTGTATTCGGTAGCTACTATATTATGTGGGACTATTCTATTGATCATTTTGACTTTCCTAGATTTTCAATAAAATGTCTTATTATTGACAAATATTGTGACCGTCAATGACAAAATAAGATGAATCTAGTTTTTTTTTATTATATTATTAGTTATATGGGAAATAAAGTTTAGAGTGGTCTGATTTCTCCCCATGTGATTAACTGAAGAACATATTCTTGAGATTTGGGAATGGTAATAATTTTGTTCCCAAAAGACTATGCTCATCTTACTGCCAGTTTTTAATAATGTTGGTTGGGGGAGGAGTAGGTAGTAGGTGGTGGTGGTAATGAAGAAAATGAAAAATATTGGTTTCCTTTTATGCAGTGTTTATCTTTCTTTCTGAGTAAATTATCTTGCAAACCTAGGAAAAATCATTATAGACTGCGTAGGAGGAGGAAATATAAAATACTGTGACTTTATTTTTGTAATGCCCAGTAATAGGAAGTTTTCAGAGGGAATAATTATATATCTATCTATCTCTATATATTCCTATAATATATGTATGTATATATATTGAATTCAATAAATCTGATGCCATTTTTCTTTACATGTGAAATAGCAGTATTCAAACTCTGCCCATTTTCCTGTATTTGCAATTACTTCTCAGAAAAGAGAAAGATATAAAAATGTGTCATCTGCATAAACATGTTCTGTATAAACTCTAGGAGAGTATTTTTGGGAGGTATAATTTTGAGCAGTGTCTGTAGTATTTTATTGAAGTTTGTGTATAACTTCTTTATTACTGTGGGCATTTTGTAGTCGGATTCCTACCTTTGACTTTCTTGGGAAATTTTGATTTATGCTTTACTACTACTCACTTGAAGAAATGGAAACTTTGAGAAAGCTTCTTGATGAACAAATTATTTTATTTGGTACTGCCTCCAAGAATTGTCATGGCTAGTTTGTTAAATCTGGTACTTGATACTGATATTCAGAGTAGTTCTGAAGTGTCATATTGGAGTCTTTCTCTGAATTGCTTGTTGAAATGTGATTGACTCAATTATCAACTACTGAGTATCTCTGCTTTCTTAAGTTGGGATAAAAGCAAGCTGAAATAATTCACTGTTTAAAATATAATGTACTCGATAATTTAACTGTATCCATGTGGACAGCAAAGTAGAATATCAAATACATTATCTTGAATCACTTCTTCAAATGCAGTTATAAAATTCAACTGTTGTCCACCACACTATATTTCTTTTTTGTTGTTGTTGCCTCCAGGGTTATTGCTGGGGCTCAGTGGCTACGTCAGGAATCCACTGCTCCTGGCAGCTATTTTTCCACCCTTTTGTTGCCCTTGTTGTTTTATCTTTGTTGTGATTATTATTGTTGTTATTTTGGTATTGCTCTTCTGCAGAAATCAGACCCTTTTAGAATTATATATCATGGAGTCGTTTTCTTAATCATAAAAGTGTATCTTCTTTTAAAAAAAAGTTTAGCATAATTTGTCATCTTCAAGCTTTTAATTATTTTTATGTTTAATTGTTTTAAATACTATTTTTAATTGATAGTAGTCAGATTTGGTAAAAAAAAAAAAAGGGTTTTTTTTTTATTAATGGTGGCAGCCTAAGTTTGAAATTAGGAGATAATTTCTTTCCTACAAGTTACTATAAGGTTATAATGAAAACAAGTAAGGTCTATGCTCTATTGGACATTCATATAAGATAAATATTATTAGGAAATTTGGAGCAAAACTTTTTCTGTATACCCAATACAAACCTCAGTCCTTGTTATTTTAAAGACATTTACCATGCAATGTCACCTGCCATGCAGTGTTAATTTCAGGTGGACAGGGTTTGGATGGTGGCACACCTGGTTGAGTGCACATGTTGCAATGCTAGCATACCTGGGTTTGAGCCCCTGGTCCCCACCTGCATGGGGGAAGCTCTGTGAGTGGTGAAGCTGGGCTGCAAGTGACTCTCTGTATCTCTTCCTCTCTATCATTCTCTTTCCTCTTGATTTCTGGTGGTCTCTATCTAATAAATAAATATTTTAAAATATTTCTTTAAAAAATAACACAACTTCAGGTGGACATAACAGCACTCTAGAAGCAGACTTCTGTACCCTTTAGCAAGAAAATTAAACTAAGTCTTGTAAAGTTTAATGAGACTACAAAACATTAGAAAATAAATTCCAGAAACATTTAAGAGTATTCAAAAAGTTAAACATTTTAAAATAATACTCATCATGAGATGAAAAATTCTAAAATAATAAGTATTGAGTGTTAAGAAACCCTTACAAAGCCCTTATTAACAGGACAGAAGAAGCTTCCTAGATTAATTGGGATGGTCATATATTTCTTTAGTACTATTTAGGAAATATATATTCCTTGGTTATATATATACACATATACATATACATATACATATACATATACATATACATATACATATACATATACATATACATATACATATACATATACATATACATATACATATACATATACATATACATATACATATACATATTTAATCATGTTATAGGCTATATTTTTTAAATTTCAGTCTTGCACAAATACAGATCTTTTCTGTGAGAGCATATTTTTAGATAGAGACAGAAAAGGTAGAAAAGGAAGGAGAGAGAGAGAGAGAGATCACAGCACTGAAGCTTTTTTCAATGTACTGGGGTCTAGGCTTGAGTTTAGATCACATACATGACAAAGCAGTACTCTATCCAAGTGAGATATTCCATTGACCCTGTTAACGGCCAGTTTAAGTCACATCTTCTGCATCCTTTAAAAGTTTTCTTCATCTTGTGTTTATCTAACTTCAATATAGCATTACATTTATTCCACAGTACATAGAGAGGTAATTTATATTATTGTGTCAAATAGAATAGTGTGGTCATTTTAACAGAAAATGTTTTACTGTTGTCAGAATTCATTTAAAAAATAAAACATTGAACCTGAACACTTGAGTAAATCTCTGCCTAATTTCACCTGCCTCACAACATTCTTTTAACCTAGGTCGATATTCTTCATCTATTTCCTTATGTACCTGACTCCTGAATATATATGCATTCCACTTCTGAGAATAAATATTGAATGTTTCCTGCTACACATACTGTTCCTTTGAGTTCTTTCTGAGGCAAACACTACCTTCTCTTCTAATGTGATATTCCCTGTTTCCCTGAAGAATTCATTCTCTTTGGTAGAAATGGTTAAGTGCAGGCATTTTATGCTAGATGGACCTAATCATCCCAAGTCTGCCTCTTCTATTGATAAAATCTAAAGCATGACACTAGGACTCTCCAGGTCTTAACTTATTAATATCTCCCTTACAATGTTGTGTATTATTGAAATATTATTGGGATTATTGAAATAGTAAATGTAAAACACTTAAACCAAGTTTAGTACTTTCTAAGCACTCATTCCTTTAATGGTGATATGCCATTTAAAAAATATTTAATTATTCTCTTTTGTTGCCCTTGTTTTATTGTTGTTGTCATTGTTGGACAGGACAGAGAGAAATGGAGGGAAAAACAGAGAGGGGGAGGGAAAGATAGACACCTGAAGACCTGTTTCACCGCTTGTGAATCGACCCCCCCGGGGGTGGGGAGCTGGGGACTCAAACTGGAATCGTTACACCCTACTTGCACTTTGAACCACCTGTGCTTAACCTACTTAACTGACTCCCGTGATATGACATTTAATGATTCCCAGGTGTTCACATGATTCTGCTTCCCTTCCAAGCTTCAGATTTTCTCATCCAACTTTCCTGCTCACTGTTAACTTTGACATTTTTGTAATTGCCCTGTATTCTTATACATTGTAAGTCAAATATTTTTTGTCATTTTGGACCCATTTATGATGGAGTTATCTTTAATGCTGCTTTCTCTCTAACAAAATCTAATAAAGCATTTATCAGTGCTAGTTGTGTCTTAAAATATTTCTCATACTTAGCTGTTTTGCATTGATTAGCTGCTAATTATTTTGCTAGGCCACTGTTTCCTGCATCATCAGACTCACTCTGCATCATCTCATTTGAGTGATGGAACTAAAATACAAATCTAACTACTCCACTTTTCCATGTAAGCATGTATTTTTTCAATTTCCTATATGAGTGATTGCCTCACTCTGCTCTGACAGAAATAGTGACACCTGTTTATCTATGGAGATATCTGTTCATTGATTTGTTGTATTACTAGATCAGGCTCAGGAATAAATGGTATTGAAAATAAGTTCTGTGTTGGTAAAGTTCGAGAAACTTTAAACATAACCCACATTAACCTATCTACGACTATATTTTACTGATTTTTGTGTTCTCAGACCAACAATGCAAAGTTGCTTATTATTCATAGGAACCATGCTGGGCTTTCTTGTCCCATTCTGTCCATTAGCCTGTAGTATTATAATCCATACCAAATATATATATATATATATATATATTCTTTTTTCATACTGCTCATTCTTTTACCCTTACAGGAAATTGGTCTTCCTCTCCTCAGTTACATCAGTGATGGGGCTTCATAATTCCCAGTAAATACCTTCTGCCTTTAATACTACTTTCCATCATAGTGTGCACTATTTTTTTGCCTCCAGGGTTATTGCCTGCACCACAAATCCACTGCTCCTGGAGGCCGTTTTTTTTCTTTTTGTTACCCTGGTTGTTTTACCATTGTTGTGGTTATTATTATCATTTTTATTGATGTCATTGTTGTTGGATAGGACAGAGAGAAATGGAGAGAGGAGGGGAAGACAGAGGGGGGAGAGAAAGATAGGCACCTGCAGACCTACTTCACCGCCTGTGAAGTGACTCCCCTGCAGGTGGGGAGCCAGGGCTCGAACCGGGATCCTTCTGCTGGTCCTTGTGCTTTGTGCCACGTGCACTTAACCCACTGTGCCACCGCCCGACCCCCTGCTTTTTTTGTTTTTTTGCCTGCAGGGTTATTGCTGGTCTCAGTGCCAGTACTATAAATCCACTGCTCCTGGAGGCCATTTTTTCCCACTTTGTTGCCCTTGTTGTTACCCTTGTTGTTGTCGTCGTTATTATTGTTGTTGTCATTGCTTTTGTTGTTGGATAGGACAGAGAGAAATAGAGAGAGGAGGAGAGAAAGAGAGGGGGAGAGAAAGACAAACACCTGCAGACCTGCTTCACCACCTGTGAAGGTATACCCCTGCAAGTGGGGAGCCGGGGGCTTATGTTGGCCCTTGTGCTTCATGCCATGTGCGTATAGTATGCACTTTTTCTAAGGGCAGAGCTAACCCATATTATTTTTAAAAATTTATTAAGGATAAAGAGAGATAAAGCTAAAGTGAGAACCCGCATATCAATGTGACATATGTCATCCAGGAGATGAAACATACTCTGGACTACATTTTTAAAATTATTATTAGTGATTTAATAATGATTAACAAGATTGTAGGTTAAGAGGGGTACAATTTCATACAATTCTAACCACCGGAGTTCTATATTCACTTCCCTCCATTGGAAGGTTCCCTAAACCTTATCCCTCTGGGAGTATGGATCAAAGCTATTTATGAGGTGCAAAAGATGGAAGGTCTGACTTCTCTAATTGCTTCTCCACTGGACATGGGCATTGACAAGTTAATCCACACCCCCAACCCATTTGTATCTTTCCCTAGTTGGGTAGGGATCTGGTGAGGTGGGGTTCCAGGACACATTGGTGAGGTCATCTGCCCAGGGAATTCAGGTTGGTGTAATGGTAGCATCTGAAACTTGGTGGCTGAAAAGCATTAAGATATAAGCAAAATAAACTGTTTAATAATAATATATAAGCAAAACAAACTGTTTAATAATAATATATAAGCAAAACAAACTGTTTAATAATAATCAAGAACCTAAAGGTAAGAATACAGCAGATTTGAGGTCTTCATGTTAGAAGAAGTTAGGAAGTCTATTTTATGTATTGGCCATGGGGCCCATGCATGACCTTACTGATTCTTGTCTGAACCCAACAGCTAACATGCAGGTGTGCTAGTGATATTGTCTGAGAAGATGGTGTCAGATTTGAGGTTGGAACTAGAAAGCTAGATAAGAGCAGAGAGAAGCTCCCAAATTTGAGAAAAGTATATAAATACCTTTAACTTCAAACCCCATCACTCTGACCTAGGGCTAATGTCTTGTTAAGTGTAGTGCTCTAGCACTTATTCCACCTCTTAGGCCACTAATTGTATTAATTATTTTGTTTATTTATATATTTTTAAATTTTCCCCCTTTTGTTGTCCTTGTTTATCATCATTGTTATTATTGGTATTTCTGTCATGGTAGTTGGATAGGACAGAGAGAAATGGAGAGAGGAGGGGAAGACAGAGAGGGGGAGAGAAAGACACCTGCAGACCTGCTTCACCACCTGTGAAGTGAACCCCCTGCAGGTGGGGAGCCAGGGGCTCGAACCAGGATCCTGATGTGCTTTCTGCCATGTGCACTTACCCTGCTGTACCACTGCCCAGCTCCCAGTTGTATTAATTCTTAACTCAATATCAACACAAAGCAGTATTGAATACAGAAAGTATGTGATAAATATTATATGAATGAATAAATAAATTTGCTTAAATCTATCATTTGGACTTATACCTAAGGAGCTAATAGGTATAGTTGATTTTTACAAAGATTAGGGTGCCCAGTTTCAGACAGAATCTAAGTGATTATGGTGATTAAGACTATTTTCCCTAGGTTTGTTTTAAGTTGTAAGTGATTGATGATATGTCTTAAAGATGTTATGATTCCCAGGTTTTATTTAAAGAGAATCCAAAAACCTAATAAAAATAAAAATTTTCACTTGATGCCTCATAAAATATTATTTATGGCCTTCAAAAGAAATGGGCTTATTTAAATTTTTATAAAATTCTTATAGAAGCAAGATCCTGTCAATAATGTTCTAAATGTGTATTTATTATTACTTAAATATGGATATGGTCCTAATGATTGAGACCTTCTATTTAAATTTACTAGAATCTAATGTACTAACTTGCTATAATTTTGGTAAAGGATTTGAATAAGCTTTTGCATATTTCATTTGAGTCCATTTTTTTTTTTTTGCCTCCAGAGTTATTACTGGGGCTCAGTGCCTGCACTACGAATCCACTGCTCCTGGAGGCTATTTTTCCCATTTTGTTGTCCTTGTTGTAGTTGTTATTATTGTCATAGCTGTTGTTGTTGGATAGGACAGAGAGAAATGGAGAGAGGAGGGGAAGACAGAGAGGAGGAGAGAAAGACAGACACCTGTAGATCTGCTTCACAGCTTGCGAAGCAACCTCCTGTAGGTGGGGAGCTGGGGACTCGAACTGGGACCTTATGAGGGTCCTTGCACTTTGCACAGTGTGTGCTTCACCTGCTGCGCTACAGCCCAACTTGCTCATTTGAGTCCATTTTGAGATATACTACTCACTGCCTGTATTCTGGATTCCAGAAAACTTTCATCAAACCAATATATATATATATATATATATATTTAGTTCCTAGATGTTTTCCATGCTTCAGGCAATGAAAATTTATTGTTTTCTGTTGGCATAGGGTTCACAAGCTAAGAGACAACAGGAATGGAAAGAGTCTCTTGGTTTACTTTATCATTCTTGCCAAGATGTGTGTGGTAGAAGGTAATTATCACATTATTGCTACCAACTTCAAAATAGGACACAAGATCAATATGAAGAATGACTCTGAAACAAGCAAAGATGATGAAAGTGGAATTATGTGATGATAAGGAATTACTAAAATAGTGGAAGTGTCAGAAGCCAAATAACCTTGAGGGACATGGAAGTCGTTTAGTCATTCAGTGTGTCTTCTTAAGTCAAATTCCAAAACTAGGCAAAACTCAGAGACTAATCATTCAACTGAGGAGAACTAGAAAGCTAGTCTTAGGAGTTTGTAATGTAATTGCTTGGATAGTTTCAGGTCTACTCTTATTACATTAATAGTTTCAGGTCTACTCTTATTACATACATGTAACTCTTATTACATTAATTACAGTCAGACTGCTTGTATGATAGCTTACATATTCACAAGTTTGACTTGTGTTTGAGCATGGACACCATGTGAAGGTGTCATGCTGCTGGAGCTATGGTTTCTCTCCTGCTCTCTGTTTCTATCTGAAGCAGAAAAGAAAAAAAGAAAAATATCAGAGGCAAGGAAACTGAACATGTATGAGGCCTTAGCAACATACACACACACACACCACACACACATACATACGAATAAGTCCTTTGTACAAAAGGGCTTTCTTTGGGCAATGTAGAAAAATCAATTTGACCAATCCAGCCCAACTTTAGATTTCACCTTCATGAGTTCTCAGTTTGACCACCATAACAGTCTTCTAAATTTGGTCTGCCCATTTAATCTAATACATTTACTGAATGTATTTACTATATATATTACTAAAGAAAATATAAATTTAAAGAAAAAAAAGAAAAAGAAAACTCACCCAATTCTCACTAACTGCTTCAAGCTCTACAATGAACTTATAAAGCTTATGAAATTAACTCAATTTTCTGAGCAATATCTATATCCAGAGCTATTTCTAGTATATAAGTATATAACATATAAATTGACTTTGTCGGCATGGGGGGTTAATCACTCTCCTCTGAATAGTGGAGTTATAAAAATATTCTTTCAAGGACAGATAGTGACACATTGATAAAGTACAAACATTGCAAGACACAAGGATCCTGGTTCAAGTCCCTGGTTCCTACATGCAGTGGCATAGCAAGGCTGTGGTATCTCTATTTCCCCTCTCTATTTCCTTCTGATTTATAATAAATTTTCTTTAAAAAAAGACTATATGTATATATATATATATATATATATATATTCTTTCTTTTCTTCAGCCTGGATTTTGGCTTTCGATTTCTGTTCCTCGCTAGGGACCCTATCTCTATATTTCCTAGTTATTCCATGCCTACTGGATCTATCCAGTTTCTTTGTTTCTGTGCTACCAGTATACCTAATATATACCTCCTATAGAAGCAGATATATACAAATTATCCCAGTGAAGTCCTTTAACACTTATTTCTACTTTCATATCATTTAACAAATATCTTTAAGAGCATTAATCACATAATTCTATAAATTCTTAGTGATCAACCATATCCATTGTGCTAGGATTTTCTTATTTTTAAAAAAAATTTTTATCTATAAAAGGGAACATTGACAAAAAACATAGGATAAGAAGGGTACAACTCCACACAATTCCCACCACCAGAAGAACTCAGTATCCCATCACCTCCACTGATAGCTTTCCTATATTCTTTATCCCTCTGGGAGTATGGACCCAGCGTCATTATGGGGTGCAGAAGGTGGAAGGTCTGGCTTTTGTAATTGCTTCCCCACTGAACATGGGCGTTGACAGGTCTATCCATACTCCCAGCCTATCTCTCTTTTCCTTAGTGGGGCGGGGCTCTGGGGAATTAGAGCTCCAGGACATATTGGTGGGGTTGTTTTTCTAGGGAAGTCTGGTTGGCATCGTGCTAGCATCTGGAACCTGGTGGCTGAAAAGAGAGTTAACGTATAAAACCAAACAAGTTGTTGACTAATCATGAACTTAATTGCTGAAGTAGTGCAGATGAAGAGTTGTGGGGGGGTCTTGTTTTGTAGATAGCTAGTAGGCATATTTTAGTTATATTCCAAAGGGCCTGTGGCTATACTATTTTTTTTTCTATTTCTTTCCCCTGAGATTGAAATCTGATATGCAGGTAGATGGAAGTTATTGTCTGGGGAGATGATGTCATGGGTGGAAAAAGGACCAGAAAGCCGGATCAAGGAAGAGAGTAGCTCCCAAATATGGGAAAAGTATTTAAATATTGTTGACTGTAAACCCCATTGACTTGATGTGATCTGAGGCCCATATTCAGCTTAGGAGCCTATGTGCCCTCTGTATCACTGTAGATCTGAGCTCCAATTCTGTGGTTATGAGTAGGAACATTCCAAGCTGCCCCAATAGTGACCTATCTTCCTTAGGTGTACCATATAGTATGTTGTCCAGCCTCCGTTCATAGGATGGAATATTTTCTACCATTGTTGATCCAAGTTGAGGGTAAGGTCCTATGCCCACAAAGGTGTCTGTTTTGTTGTTCCTGATATAGATGACCAGTAACAATGGAGAGGGATTAATTCATAGTCTAGGCCCATCATGTCTATTTGGGAATCTCAGGACTTCCCGAATAGGGCCCCAACTGTTGGGGTGACCTGATAGTGACTCAAGAGTCATCATTAAATTATGCCAGTCTCTTGACCTTATTCAGCTTTTGCAGTCCTTGCTTTGATAAGGATAGCTTGGGAGTGAATGAGGCAAGTATAATAGGAAAGAGGTGAGGAGGGTAGCTAAGTCTAATTAGACACTATTTCATTATGAATTTCATACTGATTCACTGTAGGTTATTGTGTACTTTTGCTTTCAGGTATATATTTTGCCCCAATTTATGGATACATGTGAATATATGCCCTATCTCATGGGACCTGGTCTGTATCTAGGTTTTGGGTCTTTGTTAGGAAGTGAACCACTTGGAATAGAATTAGAGAATTCTATGAAAGAAGAGGTCTCACCCAAATAATGAGGTGAAGGGTTGACATTCCATGCTTGAGGTCTCTTGACACAGTCTGAATTGAAGCATACTGAGGTGGTACTCATTGCATTGATTTGGTTGGGATCAAAAGCAGATGTTATATCATTTGGTATGAATGGAGAGAAGCATGCAGGAAAATGAGCCCCACCCTAGAGGTTCCAGGACTGAGGAAATATAGGCTCTATAGAGGAAATGGTAGGTTTTTGCTGTCTTAGGGTTTAAGAAGGCAATATATA